>NC_037677.1:27330851-27523845 GCF_003255815.1 Theropithecus gelada | reverse complement strand
GACCGACCCGCAGCCCGCGCCGCGCCGCCGCCGCCAGCAGGGCTCGGCGCCGCTCCAGCCGCCGCCGCCCGCTCAGCCCCGGCGCGCCGCGCGCGGCCCCACGTTTTAGTTCCCCGCTACCCCGGGCGCCCCTCCGCACCCTCGCGACGCACATGGCCCCCAAGAGGAGCACTCGTATTTCCAGCCTCGGCGGCTCTCCCGGCCGCAGCGCCCTTTGTTGAGAGGTAGATTTGGATGAAACGGGGACGGGATCCTGAAATCGGGAGCTGCTTGGGTCAAGTGGCTTCCCTCCTCTCCCGAAGAAAGGGCTCTGGAGGGGCTCCAGCCCCCAGAGAACGCCCCCATTTTATAGGGACGGGTTGCGTGGGAGGCGGCCAACCCGCCAAGGTGGGTGTTAGGCTGGAGAGAGCCCCGACAAAAATGTTATTAACTTAAGTTGGGGGGACACTTGTGTGAGATTGGATGGCTGGTAAGATGGCGGTTCCCAGTTGTTTCCAAGGTCTCCTGCATTTGTGTTTAAAATGCTAAAGTTTTCAAGGTGTTGTGTGTTGGGAGTCTTGGATAAGTGCTCTAAACATCACTTGGGAGGTGCTCCCTGGGAAGTGGGCATTTCAAATTTGGAGCTTTTTGTGGAGTGAAGATGGTGACTGGACGTTAGCCTTGCTGGAGGCTTCCTTTCTCACTACTTCTTTCTCTCCTTTTTCTTTTTTCCTCTTTTGGAGACTGCAACTTTTCTCTCGACTTCTACGTAGAAGGGATGCACTCAGCATCATGACTCCAGTCCACTACCTTTTATAGGTTTTGCTAAATGTCAGCATAGGTCATTTGGCAAAGGGATGCTTTAGAAAGGAGCACTAAAAAGTTGATTGCATATGTTTACGCAGTCACTTGGGCTTGACAGCAATATGGCATGATCTTTTTCCCAGAGATTTACAGTTAATAATTGGAAGTAAACAAGTAGAGAGACTTTGATCATTACCAATTGCAGTAAAAGGATTTAGTGGGCTTAGTGGTCACGGTTCAATATATGAAAGAGAAGTATGTATTAACCCCTTCCCTTAATGTGGGCAAAATTCCGAGCATATTTATCCAAATGCAAGTGTAGGTTGGTGGTGTGTACAACATTATGAGTAGTTCAACGTATATTTTATAGGAACCTTAACTCCCATGTTCTGGAAACACATTATAAGCTCCACGAAAGAGTTGATACCTAAGGATGCAAATTATTGACAGTGTATAACAAGTTATGAGACTCTATATGTTAACATTTGAGTTTTAAGTAGACTGATCAGAAATCCTTGGTTGATTTTGTAAACAAAATTATAATTTTTTAGATTTGAGTTAATTCCATACATCATGAAATAACCTACTTGTGTGAGTCTTATGCCTAGTAAAAGTATCTTTAAAGCCATATACAAGTCACTGTGTATGCATGCATACACTTAAAGCTTTTGTAAGAAAATTAAGCATTTAACTGTACATGATAAGTCCATTAATACTCTATCACTAATTTCTTGGATGTATGTTAAGTGTGCAGGTAGGCAAATTTCTCTCCAGGAGTCAAATTAACCCCAACTTTACCCATGCTTATGTTGGGCTGTGAACCCCAACTGGGGCTATGGAGTTCATTTGCATTTCTTAGATTGCAATAGGCAAGTTGATGGTTAACACTAGAACTTGCTTCTGTTTTCCTTCATTTTGACATTCCTGGTGTTAGGCCTCCACCTAAAAACTGACAGCCCCAACTGAGTGTGTTACAATGGCAAGTTTTAACGGTTGAGTATTTTTACCATAATATGTTTGGTGCATTTTTGCTTGCTTAACTGGCACTTTCTAGGTTGGAACCTGGAAGGTTTTCACTTCTGTGGTGGAAGAGATTGTTTCTCAAATCTTATCAAGCACGTCAAACACTTTGGAAGTCTTCCTTAGGTTGCCACTACTTTCAAATAGTATAAAAACATAAAGAACTGATTTTTATATAAGTAACAGTGATATTTATTAGCATTATAAATGGTCACAGGATTGTGACCAAATTTTTCTGAACTGAGGTAGAGGAATTCTGTGAATTAAGACTTAAGATGAATTTGAAAGACTTTTGGTCAAGTACATGTGACTTAAATGCTGAAAGCAAACCGGTAGATAATCCTCCACTGAGGTTTGATTGTTCTCCTTGTTAATACTTGTGTTTGTGTGGCGTTGGTTTTCTGCAAGGTAGAGGAGAAATAAAGGCAGCTATTTTTATTGGAGCCCCTTCATGAACTTTGTGATCAGTGGTTTTTTAGTGCAGTATGCTTTCACAGGCAAACAGAAGTATTACCTCACTATCTTTCTAGGAAAGATCCTGTGGTTTCAGAAGGAGAATTTTCTTTAAGCACCAAGAAGGCTGTTCTTTAATTTACCAAGTACAATTTGATTTAAATATTGCTACTCTTTAGGGACATTGCTCTACCTGCAACTCCTCTATGCCCCGCTTAGATTTATGTTAACATGTTGACAGTATTCTCCAAAACAAGTAATCCAAAGATAACTGAGTCGTCACACCAGAAGTTTTCTGGTAGAGGTCGCCAGTTGCCACTGTGGTCACTTTCATAAGAGAGGCTTTGTTTTGTTTTTTACCATTTTCTTGAGGTTAGCTCTTAATTTCAGCCATTGAGCTGTGTTGATTGGTGTTTCCCTTTACTGCATTAATACACCTTAGGAATTAAAACCGCAGGTACATCTTACTGCAAGTTTCAAAAGGTCCTGGATTTCCATTCAAGGAAGATTTAAAAGTGTACTTCAGTGAGGTCTGAAAGCTTAGTCTTATATCAGGTTCTGAAATGAATGAAGGAGGGGGGTTGAAGTTTATTTTTTAAGAATACTACACGAAGTAATTGACTTCCCTGACTGTCGGCTGGTGTATTGTTGCTGACAGTTCCCCATTGTGACTTTCCTGTAATAGAGATACCTGTTGGGAATATCATTTCATCGTATGGGGGGTTTTACATTTGTTTTTCTCTTCTGTCGCTGCTATGGGTTGACAAGCTGTTGATTTAGCGTTGGGAATGGGCTGGTCACATGGTTCTGTACATGTTGTCACTATCGTACTGATTAAAGTACTTTTTCTTGCCCCCAGCATAGTTTGTTCAAATAAAACACTGGGCTTTGCCCCCTCTTCTTCTTGTAAAACAGATTTCAGTTTTCAGCCTTTCCAAAACTTTGTATCGCTCATTTGATCTGCAGGAGAGCGTCACATTAGAGAAAGAAGTTTTAAAGAGGTTCGGTTCAATAAACATCTCTGCAATTTGAGCCCTGACGGTTTCGGGCTAAGTGCACAGTTGGCAATTCTCAAAAAATCCCTTCGTGAAATTTCTGACCTAGTGATTGCAGACAGGACAGACCGAGGGAGTCGAGATCTGAAACCAGCTCTGCGCACCAAGTCGACGTGGAAAGAGGCTCCCGGAGTGTCCGAAATGGCCGGGAGTGCGGTTTGCATTTTCCTTTCGCGGGCGCTGCCGCAGGCTCCCGCGTCGCCGCCGCCCAGGACTTGGTCCCCAGTCCCCGCTCCCCAGCTCCCCAGCTCCCCAGCGCCGTGGCCTCGTGGGGCCGCCCCGCCCCCCCGGCGTCGCCGCACCCACCCCGCCCCCGCGCCGGCCCCGCCCCCGCGGCGCGCCGCCCCTCCCCCGCCCGCCGCCCCGCACGCCCGCCGAGGCTTGGGGCTCGGGCCGGGCTCCGCGCGGAGTTGCAGCGGTGGCCGGATGCCAAGTGTAAGTGTAAGTTGCTATGGAAACCCCGACCGAGGCGAGTTCCGAATCCGGAGCGAGACGGAGCCCCGGGCGCCGCCGGATCCGCCCCTCGCATCCCGGCCCCCGGGCGTCCGCCGCGCTCAGGCCCCGGCCCAGGCCGACTGGAGGTGCTCCTCCTGCGGCCCCGGCACCCGGCTCCGGAAATGCCAGGGATGCAGGGAGGGCAGAATTGTTTTCCCTGCGCGTCGCGTAAAAACGTGCCAGGTTCTGCTTGCTGGAACCGTCTAAAACAACCGGAACCCCGGGATTTTCGCTTGCAGATTCTTGAGGAAGTTTTATAATAAATTTGGAGAGCTGGAACAAGCCCTAGTGGTTGGTAAATATCCGCGGGGATTGTGTGGCGTCTGCAGCAGCCTTGGGGCTGCTGGGCTGGAGGACAAATGGAAGAAAGAGACCCTAATACGCTCAGCTCCCAGCCCCCACCCCAGACCTTTTCTTCTTCCTACAGGAATGATCTGAAAGACCAGAAGTAACGTTAGTTGGATCCTTTTTCATCAGTTTGGTAGAAGTGATTCCGATCTGATGAGTAAATTCCTTCTGTAGAAACGTTGGGACAGCCCAGCTGTACAGTGTTAAATGGGTTTTCTGAATTCAGTGTTTCAGGGTGTGTGATTACTAGATGATCTCCATTCTTGTTCTGTGAACTATGGCTATTATTTCTGTGTCTTGCAGGATTTTTTATCAAGCAGAAATGCATCGAACAACGAGAATCAAGATCACTGAGCTAAATCCCCACCTGATGTGTGTGCTTTGTGGAGGGTACTTCATTGATGCCACAACCATAATAGAATGTCTACATTCCTGTAAGTACCGAGCTTTAGTTCTCTTTTGTATCATGTATTTTACAGTTCGACCTGAAATTTGAAAACTATTAATGATTCCTGCAATCTGTGGGAATGTTGGTACAAAGTGAAGTTATATTCTTCTCTTGCATATAATGACTTTTTGTTAATATGTATTGTATTACAAGCATGCAGTGTATGTGTTCTCAGGGTATGAATTAGTTTATTTAGTTGGAAATGCTTTTTGGCATTTACCTCCTTGTTTCTACTAGTTCTCGGTTTCTGACACCAATGCTTTATCCACTCATTTCTAAACATAAAAAAAACTTTACATGTTCTACTTCTAGTCTGTAAAACGTGTATTGTTCGTTACCTGGAGACCAGCAAGTATTGTCCTATTTGTGATGTCCAAGTTCACAAAACCAGACCACTACTGAATATAAGGTAGGAAACTGTTTAAATTCCTTGTTTGTAATTGTTATTGAAGTTGTATAATTTACTGAAGGCTACGCTCTTTATTTCTTCACAGAAAATTTACTCTTGAATACATACCTAATATGTGTGTGCTTTGTGGAGGGTAGCCGTTTAATTTCTTGCCATGTTAATGGTGACCAAGTTTAGACAAAGTTTAGTAGTAGACAAGTGATTTTAAGATTTTTTTTTCTAACTGTCCTTTACAAATTGAATTAGTTAATCTTTTTTGCATTGCTTTATGGACTTCATGACAGGCAAGAATAAATATTTAAAAGGGCTTCCATTCTTTCCTCTTCATTCTCTATTCATATTAGCTTAATTTAGTAACTTGAAAGGCACACTTCTCTTGACTTAGCAAATGTGAAGAATTTATTAGTGAATATAAAATATTTTTCTACTGATTTAAAAAGTGGTATATACAGAGAACTTTTATTCTCAGTTAATTTTTATCTTATCAATATAATTATAGACAGCATCACAATAAAGTAAAATACTATAGCATGAAAAAAGACTGCAGAAACATATGAACATTTTTAGTTCTTGCCATCTTAATTCATAGTTTTCTATTTTAATTCTTTTTCAGGTCAGATAAAACTCTTCAAGATATTGTATACAAATTAGTTCCAGGGCTTTTCAAAAGTGAGTAACTTGCTTAGAAAATGAATTTAAAGAGATTATTCATTAGTTCTTTGTGTTATGCCAAATGTTTACATCTTTTTTTCCCCATTCAGATGAAATGAAGAGAAGAAGGGATTTTTATGCAGCTCATCCTTCTGCTGATGGTAAACCTTTTAGGGGAGGGAAGACATTTTATTTGTGGGGAGAGCTTATCTAGGAATTAAAATTATTGAAATTGACTTAACCACTTCCATCCTCTTATATATAAAATATATTAGCTATCTAATTTTTAAAAATTACATTTCACTATATCATTATAGCTGCCAATGGCTCTAATGAAGATAGAGGAGAGGTTGCAGATGAAGATAAGAGAATTATAACTGATGATGAGATAATAAGCTTATCCATTGAATTCTTTGACCAGAACAGGTAAAATCTTTAGGCAATCTATTTTATGGTAATGTTTTATTAGATTATTTCACTAATAAATTTTCTGTTTCTTAGATTGGATCGGAAAGTAAACAAAGACAAAGAGAAATCTAAGGAGGAGGTATGTTTCATGTTACAAAAACATAGACGAAACATTGTTTGGATTCCAGATTTTATCAGGGATTGTGTTGCCCTTTAGAATATTCGGCTGTTAAATAGAAGAAAATGGTCATGTTTAATGTTCAAGAAACGTCTACAGGTGATATTTAATAATTAGAATTTATTTTATGTATGATTGTTAGTCTCACAAAATATTTTAAATAGTTCACAGTTAATACTTTGGTATGCTTGAAGTTTGCTTATTATATTAGGAATCTGTTCATTTAGTATTTATAATGATAGTAAACTCAAAGTAATTAGTTGAGAGGTTGGTCACCTCCAATTTTGTTTGATACTAGTATCTTTTATCATATTAAAGCAATCAAATTGAAACTTCATATCTGAAAGTAACTGAAAAAAGTTACTTTTCTAAATGTACTTTTAGGTGAATGATAAAAGATATTTACGATGCCCAGCAGCAATGACTGTGATGCACTTAAGAAAGTTTCTCAGAAGTAAAATGGACATACCTAATACTTTCCAGGTATCTACTTTTATATTCTTCTTGCATTTTATATAGATTTTACAGTTTTAATTACATTTTTCACTTTGAATTTTGAACCCAAAAAAGCAATAGGAAAAAAATGTTAAGTTAGTGCTAAAGTTGAAATTTATCTTAAAACATTTGGTATGCGTTCTCTTTTATGCTATGAAAACAAATCCCTTAACACTCTCTAGAAATATTTTTTTCCTCATTTGAAGTTTCAGAAGGAGTCTTTCTTTGTTAAAATGTTTAGAGAATGTGCTTTTTAAAGCACTTTTGGATTATATTTAAATGACAAAAAATGTAGATTTACCTTTGTTCTTTTGTTACCTAATAAAAATATTTTTCACTAGATTGATGTCATGTATGAGGAGGAACCTTTAAAGGATTATTATACACTAATGGATATTGCCTACATTTATACCTGGAGAAGGGTAAGTAGCATGTCTGTTGTTAGATTATGATGGTAAACTATATTTAAATAATTAAGAGTAATTTTTTTCTTTTTAACTTTGTAGAATGGTCCACTTCCTTTGAAATACAGAGTTCGACCTACTTGTAAAAGAATGAAGATCAGTCATCAGAGAGATGGACTGACAAATACTGGAGAACTGGAAAGTGACTCTGGGAGTGACAAGGCCAACAGCCCAGCAGGAGGTATTCCCTCCACCTCTTCTTGTTTGCCTAGCCCCAGTACTCCAGTGCAGTCTCCTCATCCACAGTTTCCTCACATTTCCAGTACTATGAATGGAACCAGCAACAGCCCCAGCGGTAACCACCAATCTTCTTTTGCCAATAGACCTCGAAAATCATCAGTAAATGGGTCATCAGCAACTTCTTCTGGTTGATACCTGAGACTGTTAAGGAAAAAAATTTTAAACCCCTGATTTATATAGATATCTTCATGCCATTACAGCTTTATAGATGCTAATACATGTGACTATCGTCCAATTTGCTTTCTTTTGTAGTGACATTAAATTTGGCTATAAAAGATGGACTACATGTGATACTCCTATGGACGTTAATTGAAAAGAAAGATTGTTGTTACAAAGAATTGGTTTCTTGGAAAGCAGGCAAGACTTTTTCTCTGTGTTAGGAAAGATGGGAAATGGTTTCTGTAACCATTGTTTGGATTTGGAAATACTCTGCAGTGGACATAAGCATTGGGCCATAGTTTGTTAATCTCAACTAACGCCTACATTACATTCTCCTTGATTGTTCTTGTTATTATGCTGTTTTGTGAACCTGTAGAAAACAAGTGCTTTTTATCTTGAAATTCAACCAACGGAAAGAATATGCATAGAATAATGCATTCTATGTAGCCATGTCACTGTGAATAACGATTTCTTGCATATTTAGCCATTTTGATTCCTGTTTGATTTATACTTCTCTGTTGCTACGCAAAACCGATCAAAGAAAAGTGAACTTCAGTTTTACAATCTGTATGCCTAAAAGCGGGTACTACCGTTTATTTTACTGACTTGTTTAAATGATTCGCTTTTGTAAGAATCAGATGGCATTATGCTTGTTGTACAATGCCATATTGGTATATGACATAACAGGAAACAGTATTGTATGATATATTTATAAATGCTATAAAGAAATATTGTGTTTCATGCATTCAGAAATGATTGTTAAAATTCTCCCAACTGGTTCGACCTTTGCAGATACCCATAACCTATGTTTAGCGTTGCTTACCAGCAAATAATATTTTTAACGTGGATATCTAATTCTGAAGTCTGTTCCATTAGAAGCAATTGGCACATCTTTCTATACTTTCTATACTTTTCTTTATATACTTTTCTCCAATAATACATGTTTACTTTAAAAATTGCTGCAGTAAAGAAAAACCTTTAACTTTAGCGTGTAAATTTTCCATTGGCTATGATGGAATTAATATTGTATTTTAAAAATGCATATTGATCACTGTAATTCTAAAACAATTTTTTAAATAAACCAGCAAGTTGCTGAAAGAAGGCTTTTTATCTTAAAGTTATTTTAATATGTGGTATAGCAGGAATTTCAAATTTAAGAGTTGCTTTTACAGTTAACAATGGAATATGCCTTCTCTGCTGTGTCTGGAAGTAGAAGCTATTTATTATAAGCTTCTACAGGTATTTTTAAATGGAGCAAGCATGTTGAATTTAAAATATGAATAACCCCACCCAACAATTTTCAGTTTGTTTTTTGCTTTGGTCGAACTTGGTGTGTGTTCATCACCCATCAGTTATTTGTGAGGGTGTTTATTCTATATGAATATTGTTTCATGTTTGTATGGGAAAATTGTAGCTAAACATTTCATTGTCCCCAGTCTGCAAAAGAAGCACAATTCTATTGCTTTGTCTTGCTTATAGTCATTAAATCATTACTTTTACATATATTGCTGTTACTTCTGCTTTCTTTAAAGATATAGTAAAGGATGTTTTATGAAGTCACAAAATACATATATTTTTATTTTGACCTAAATTTGTACAGTCCCATTGTAAGTGTTGTTTCTAATTATAGATGTAAAATGAAATTTCATTTGTAATTGGAAAAAATCCAATAAAAAGGATATTCATTTAGAAAATAGCTAAGATCTTTAATAAAAATTTGATATGAAAAGCACAATGTGCAGAAGTTTTGGAAACCCTATAGAGGATTACAACAGGTAAACATTAAAGAGAATACATTGCTGTCTTATAGTGATGTTGCTAAGAAGTACGTGCTTTGTTGTAAAACTGCTTGAAAGCCCATTGAAAGATGTATCTGTTTATTTACAATCTTTGAAGTAAAAGTTACCAATGTTTGCCAATTTTGGTGAATTTAACTCATTTTCTAGGCTCTAAGTTTTTCATGATGTTTAAGACAAAAGTTAATGGAAGTGTCAAGTGATATTTTTACTTTGGATGATCATTTATATAAAGAATGAAAAAATATTTTTAAAAGGCTAAAAACTTTAAATGCTAGTGGACTGTCATTTGATTTACATAAAACCAAGTTACAAGATCAACATGCAATTCAAACTTTACATCTCAATCGCTTTATGATGGATTTTTGAAATTGCTTATTAATCAGATACTGCAGTTATGGCTTACTTAGCACTATTTAACCATATGTGAAAATGTTACTTAGTTGAAAAGATTTTTTTCTCAATTAGAAAATGGCATAAGCTTAAAAGTACATTTCAGCCAAAATTTTTTCTATGAATGAAAGATGTTTTGTATTCTTAAATAAGCAGCTATTACAGTTTGACAATTAAGATTAAAAACGTTTGCTAAATTAATATGTTAGAAAATTTCAACCTTATGAAAACCCATATCAAAAGCTGCTAACTTTGTAACTTTTAGTAGCCAAAGCAGGGTACAGGAAAAGTCAGCTTTAAGTTTGACTTTTGCTTCTGAAAATATTCTAGAACACAAAGTTAGTGCTAACAAAATGTTACAGAGAAAATGCCTAAATTGATTTTACAGATTTTTAGCTTAAATGCAAAGAGAAAAATGAGTCTGGTTGCTGTTGTGTAAATAGTGATCTATCTTGCTTTACACATGCATACCACTTTACAAGTACTTTTTGCTTTTAAAATTGCCGGCCGTTAATTGCACTGCATTGAAAAAACAACTGCCCTTCAGTTGTCTTAACCTGCCAACCATATTGCTATTTCCATATCCATTCCTGATACTATTTGGACCTCTGGAGGGAAAATGCAACTGGCAGAATAAGCTGCTAGGGACTTTCCTTCATCCTTTCCTCTTTTCTGAATATTTTGAAGGTGCAGTTAATTTGTGAAATCTTGTTACACTCATTGTATGGGCCTATTAAGGTTTTGTTACGAAAACAATAGGAACTTAAATACCCATGTGAAATGCGCCTTACATTGACCAACACGAAAGGAGGACGTTTGGTATTTTAAAATACTTTATTTTGTGGTATCTTTTGAGGGGATAGGATTTACTTTTAGAAACAATCTGCACATGGAATCCAGTCTCTTAAAATCCTGGGGTGAAGCAATTGTTAATTTTTCCATTTCTCTTTGTATTTTAAAGGTTTGATAAATGAGATCTTTTTCTTCCTAATGCATGAAGAATGATAGTTGGAAATTCTGATTTAATTTAACTTAGTAGGAATGGAGGCTCCATAAGATTTTTAAAATACTTTGGCTGTTTTCCCCACACAGTCTTCATTGCGTTTTATCCAAAACAAAAGGGTCTTGATCAAATTATATGAAAAACGCCTAGACATCATTTTAGATCTGTGCTGCATCTAACAGTATACTAATTAAACCCTTTTCAAAAACCGTCTATGCCTTTAAGACACTAATGTGGTGCAAAAATCACTGAACCCAGCTCCAACTTAAAGCTCTTGAGATACAGCATTTCACTTGAGGATGTTTCTTCATGTACAAAATGAACACTAACACAGGTAATACTTTGGAAGGTTGCTCTAAAAAAAATTATGACTCCTCAAAAAAAAAAAAAAAAAAAAAAAACCCTTGAGGTAAATTAGCACTACAGAATTCAGAGCGAGGAGACGTCTCCAGTTCTTTACAAGGAATAGAAGGAGATATCCACATATTACAGCCTTGCAGCGAATCAGATTTGGAAATACCCACCGCGAAGACCTTGAGCCAGCCGATCTCCCTGCAAATCTCAAGATCGCCCAGTTTTGATTATGAAAGTCTCCGAAAATGTTTACACAGTTGAGTGTTTCCTGTTTCCGCAGTTAATTTTTTTTTAAAACGTTTTTTCTTCTTTTGGTTCTTGAAACGGATTTCCTTTATTTGCACCAGTTTCTTTTTCTTAGTGTGCAATTTCTAGAGGTCTCACATGAACTTCACTATCAACTCTGTCTTCATCAAGTCGACGACATCAGAAGTCATGTCATATTTATCACTGGAAAGGCTCCTCTGTAGGACTCTTGTGAGAAGTGTTCTGGAGAAGTTCAAGTGGAAAACTCATTCGGAAGTCGCTTTAGCCCTCCAAATAAATAGTAAGAGCTTCATAAAAACTTCCAACAAAGGAGTTAAAACTACTCTCATTCCTCAGCCCCTAGCCTTTAACAATGTCCCTTCCGAGACAATTCGAAGTTACTTTCAAAAGTAGCAGGTGTTGTTCCCTACCCTTCAGTAAAATGCTACTTCTTGCTCTAATTGTCGGGTCATCATGGAATGCAAACTTCACCGTGGACGTGATTTCAACGTTGGTGCGGATTTGGAGATCTCCAACTCTGTCCTAAATTAGCCGGAACTCAAGTTGAGAGAAGAGGCTGCCAGACCCGGGTGATAGGGAAGCGCGTCGGGAAGTGGGATGCCAGGAATGGGATGGTGGCCGAGACGGACACCGAGGTTAGTGCAGGTGGAGAAGTCGGTCCAGGAGCCCAAGTCACAGGTCCGAAGTCCTCAGGAGTGGAAGATCTTTGAACTAAGCCAGAGAGAGGGGCGCACCGCACGGAGTGGACCATAAAGCCCAGGCGAGGGTGATTAGGGTGGGAAACCCCCACGGCATTCCAAAAAAACAGGTTTCTTAGGTTCTAGTGCCCGGTGGAAAGGGCACAGTACACTGGCCTGGAGGAAATCACCTGACTTCTTCTCACAGCGCTGCCTCCCTGGTAAGGGAGACCTTTATCAAAAAGATACCTTAAAGAAGCAACCGCCCCTCTCTTTTTCCTTATTTTCTAATTAGCATCTCACAGAGTAGGGGAAAGAGCTACAACCCAGTCCCCTGCTCGGAACTGCGCCACCCCAGTCGGCCCTGCTGGGCGCGCGAGCCAAGGCCGCGGGGCACCGGGAGGCCATTTTGCGCGTGCGCTGCTCGCCTCGCGCCGCCCTCGGCTCTGCGGACTCGGATCCCGCCAAATTTGAAAGCGAGATTGTCAGGCCCTAAGGGGCTTGAGGGGCGGGGGAACGACGTCGCTCTCCAAAGTTGGACCCCGTGGCGAGCGGCGGCTACAGCCGGGTGCGCGCCGCCTCCGGAGGTGCTCCCCCTTCCCGCCGAAGCCCTCCACAGCGGCGGGCCGAGGCGCAGCGACGGGTCCCTGTCCCCCGAGCTCAGCGCGGGCAGGAAAACGACCCGCACTCGGGGAGGCAGCGGCTTCGCGGACAGAGCCCACGGGAGCGCGCCCTACCAGGAGCCAGGCCCGATAATCACCTTTCTTTGTCCTCCTCCCTCTTCGAGTCCAATCAATGCCCTTTCTCCTTAAGGAACGAGGTGTCCTTGGAGTTTGGGGTTTTGTTGGATGATTTTAAATGAAATCATAAAGTTATAAAGTGGCCACCCTGAAGGTTCCCGAAAGCGACTTCATGTCTGTGACTGGAAAGGCCTAGGGGAGAGGGTCCTCCCGCTGGGCTCGTTTAATAGAACACACTCGAATCCCCTGGGAAAGAGCCTTGATCGGGTGACAGGGCTGAGGAGGGGTGGCTGCGCGGCGGGAATCTCAAGATCTGGGCAAAGGCTCTTATCTCGGAACGCGAAGGCGACGCCAAAATAGGTCCCCGGACAAGGCGACCCTGGGAGTGCCGACTCCTCCGGCCTGGCAGAGGAGCGGGTGGGCCGAGGCTGGGACATCGCCTCCGAAAGCTGCCGGGACGCGGCGGCTTCCTGCAGAGCCCGCGCCTGCCGGATCCCCAGAGCACAGAGGCTTCTCGGATAAGAGAGCTACCCGTGCGCCCTAAAACCGGGAGAGGAAGGGACGACTTGGGGAAAGGGATTGGGGAATCAGCGGAGAAGTGAAAGCGGCCTAAAATGGGCGACGGCGGGCGAGTCCTCTTTATCAGTGCAGCAGGCTGCCGGAGCCGCCATTTGGTGGCGGATCTCGGTAGTTCAGTAGCACGTTGTGCTGAACGTCACAACTGGCTTGTCTACGTGGCATCGTCATTTCTTAACCGCGGTTTTACGAAATGCAAATTTCCCCCTGGCCTTCCTCCTCCGCGGGCGTCGACCCCCCCCCTCGGCGCTCCGGGTGGACGGCTCCGGGGCGCGGGTCGTCCCCCGGGTGGTGCAGCCGCCGCGGCCCGAGACCCGGGGAGCGCCGGGGGTCCTTTCTGTGAGGCGCCCTCCCCCGGCTTCTGCCCGCGCCAAAGCCTGATGGAGTCCAGCGCAGACCTAAAGGCGCGCTTGGCACCCCGATTTTTCGAGACTGGGACGACTCTGAGCCAGCAGCTTTTCTCTCCCCCGCCGGGAGAATCTCATTTCCTTGGGGTAGTGGGTGTGACAGGCATTGTCTTTTGGGCCCGCGTGTCCCTTCCCCGGTCTCCCGCCTTACCCCTCTCCGAGGTGAGGAGGGGAAACGGCGAGCTCAGGCCTGGCGGGAAGGAACCGACCCGACGAGAGGCGGCTCCGCAGGGAGGGTCGGTTGGGATCCCGCCTCAGCGCCTCCTGCTCTGCCCGGTCCCCCCGGGGACGGGGAATGCCAGGCATTTCTGTTGAGTGGTAGCAGGGCCGATGTCACCACCTCGGGTGGCCGAGGCT
This sequence comes from Theropithecus gelada, assembly GCF_003255815.1. Lineage (NCBI taxonomy): Eukaryota > Metazoa > Chordata > Mammalia > Primates > Cercopithecidae > Theropithecus > Theropithecus gelada. The sequence goes on along the minus strand of NC_037677.1, from coordinate 27,509,669 downwards.
TCGAGGTTTTAATGAAAAGCCCCCGAAGAGTGAGGCGCCCGCCCAGTGGAGAACAAAGGGCCGAGGGGCGAAGGCGAGGCGAGGCCACGCGGGCGGTTCCCTTGGCTCGGCCTGGCTGGGAGTTGGGGGCGCGGGCAGGGCTCACTCTCGGCCTAGAGATGGGAGCCCGCCACCCCCGCCCCGCAGGCGACCGCAGGGATCCCATTCTTGGAGCCCGAGCTGCCATGTTGCCTTCGCGGAGGGCGCCAGTCACTTGACGCTTACAAGACAGCGACGCCCCGAACCCGAGAGCCCTTCGGCCCTCGTTGCCGCACAGCTGCGGTCAAGGCCCGGAGGGGCTGCGGGACGCGGGCGGGAGCGAGAGCCCTGGGGTGGGGGTGGGGGGGCAAGCCGGCGCGGCCGCGGCGCCGCAGCCGTTTCCCTCGCCACCTTCGTTCCAGGGGCTGCGGGGCTGCGCGCTCGGCAGAGGCTCGGTTGCCAGTAGCAACCACACGACGGCTATTCGCAGCCAGGGCCGCCGCCGCAGCCGCTGGTACCTCTGCCTCCTCCTACACCTCGGGCTCGAGCATTTGAAACCCTGGGGGTTGCCTTCGGTGACATCTCTCGCCCCCACCTCCGGTCCTCAGCCTCCAAAATCCTCAGCTCTGCTCAAAAGCCAGCGCCCCCGGCTGGGCCCTGCCCCCACCGCAGACAATAGGGGCGGCTGGGAGCGCACAGTGCGGCGCGCGCCGCGAGCAGCGGGCACCTGAGGCCCCCAAATCCGGGCGCGTCGCTGAGTCCCAGCCCCAGGTGCTCTCTTCGCGGAGTTGATCAGAAATTCTTTTTCAGTGGCCAATTAGAGAGCTTTTCTTGACATCAGCAATAAGGGTGGTGCCAAAGAAAGAAGTCAAACGCCCACTCCCTTTCTAATAACATCGACACAAAGAAGAGCTCATGGTTGCGTCTGCGCTTGGTAACAGTGGCTTTCCTCTGGGTTAGAGCCACAGGCGCAAGCACCCGCTGCAATCTTTCTTCTTCGTCTACCACGAATATTTTGCATGAAATCCAGAATGTAACCATTTGCGTTGGCTTAACTGTTGCATCTGGATACTAGTTTTCATTAGTGGATGGAACATTTTTTTTTTTTTTTTTTCCATTTCATTGAATGATCCGCATCAACCCTTGGCAGTGTGGACTGCGTGGTTTGAAACATAAAGAAAACGACTGGCATTAACCCTTGAGGGATCTACTTTTTCTGTAGCTCTAGGACACCAATTTAACATTTTATAACAAGAGAACTCTTGTTAATGTTTTAAGCAGGTTTTATTGAAGAAAAGTCCTTAAAGTATCCAGCTAAGTCTTTTATTTAGCTACTAGGATAACTCGGGAAATATGTGCATTGCCAAGTTTCTTCGCTCTTAATAATTGTCCCGGCTTTGAATAGCCGTTGTTAGCTGAGTGGTCTTAATGGGTTAAAATTTCTTGTAAATCACAAATGTGCTGAAATTTCCAAGTTTAAAGCTCCCTGAGGGTAAGCACCTGCCTTATTCATCTTTGTAAGCTTCAGAGTCCTTTGAACATAACAAATATTTGTTGGACTTCCAGGGAATTTCAGAAGTCTCAACAACTCTTATTAGGAAAAAACCCCAGCTTACTGATAACTAGCACAAAGCTTGGATATCTTTAATGAACTCAATGAAAAGCTAAACAATTTCCAAGCTGGTAGCATTATCAGATACTCTCATTAATGAGTGTTTTACTTCATTATATTTCAAATACCATATACTGTATGTTAAAATATCTGACAGATGTTTCCAGGATTCTAAAGAGAATGATAAATTGTACATAAGAACTTGAAACTGCTAATTTCTCATCTAGTGTCTGAAAATTTGGTTGAATAGCCACAAGTAAGGTGCAATTTTAAAGTGCTTTCATACTTTCTTATAGCACAGACATGGCATTAACTGTCTTTACAGCTGGACAGGAATGCTTAAGGATCTAGCGTTGGATATTGCAAATCTATTAAGACCTTGAAATATCCTCTTTAATTTAAATAAGCTCTAAGCATACTGAAAATAGTATGTTTCAATCACAAGTGATGGTAAACTCAAATTATTGCCTCCTGAAATGACTCTTAGATACGTTATTAAAAGAGGTTCACCTTTAAGCTTCACGAAATATCAAGTTCATTAAATAAGACAGTTTACCTAAAAGAAGAAAGCACTGCTTGGTTCCTAGAGGGAGCATAACGACCTGTAGCTTGCCAAACCACCCCCATCACCATCTTAAAAATAGGAAAGCAAGGCTTTAGTGAAAAGTTCCTTTCTACGGTCTTTCAAGAAAGAAAAGCTCCAACAACTTGCTTTGGACCAAGTTAAAGAGATTATCTCCCTTTTTCATTACGACTGTCTTTCAATGAATTGAAGGATAAGATCAAAGTGCATTCATATTCATGTGAATTATCGCTATTGACTTGAATAATGATGGATTTCATTGTTTTATTTAAACTGAAACCAGGAACGCTGCTGCTTTTGAGGCTACACCCCTAAGGCTGTAGAATTTCTTCTCTGAGGACTCAAAAGCCAAGCAATTAGGTCTGACAACCACGTCATTTCCATAATGTACTTCCGTACAGAGGACTTTTTATTGGAATCGGTTACATTTCTATAGAATCTTATTACCACTCAATTTTTGACTTCTTTCCAGCCTTCTCAACAAAACTCCTAAGTTCGGCAAGTACACTTTCAAAAAACTTATGAGTAAATTGTACTGAGAAGATACAGTGATATTTCAGAAGCTTTTATTAATAGCTGTTCATGAATCAGACAAATTAGTGTTATCAGTAATTACCTCAGGAGAGTGTTTTTGTTTTGAACATGATACATTACAGGTTTTCTAGGGTAACTGAAGAACTCAGTTACAGTAAGCTTGGGAAAATGCGTTTACCAGCTGTTTCTTTCTAAATATGCCTCATGACAGTTTTCTTAAGACATTTTCATTTGGGTTTTTCTCAAACTGTCCCATCATTTTCTAAGGAGATGGAAGTTACTAGATTCAGTGGAACTCCCCTCACTTTCACCAAGTGATCATTCTGCTCAAATAATTCTTATTGAAATGCTTATCAGTTTGGATAACACTTTTTAGGAAATTCATGACAATAAAGTAAGCTTGTCATTCAATTCTGCAAGCAACCTTTAAAATAGACTTAGGAAACTGCATTTTCCTGAACTTTAATATACACAATTTATATAGCCTCTCTAAACCCAAAAAGAGACTCTAGTGCAACAAAAGTCTATTATCATGGTCTGTAGTGGGTTCTGGGAATATCCTTTCCCAGGAAGAGAACTGATTCAGTTACTTGGTTTCTTTCTTAAACTTTTGCCATACATTTAAGGCATTATACATAAACCACATTTTTAAAAAATTCAATGTTTTTCTATTCAATTGGGCTACAAGAGATCTCTATTTTCATTTACCCATTGTGTGTTTTTAGTATTGCAAGACACTCTTTAAGCCAGGAATTTATTAGTAAATTGTTTCTCTTTGGGAAATGACCATATATATATTGAAATTACTTGCATACGTCTAGTTTTGCTTGTAAATTTCCAAGACTGTTACCCTTGACTTATAAGTAAAATAAGCAATTACATATTATTTCACCAGGGCAAAAAAAAAAAAAAAAAAAAAAGCATTCTTTGAATAAAAAGCATTTCTTTATAATTCAATTCCTTAAGACCAGATTTGTCTTAGTTTTGGGAAAATTATTAGTATTTTCTTCATATAGGTTGTTAATCTTTTATATTGTTCACATAGGAACTTTTATTTTTTCACTGTAAAAAAAATTAGGTAATATTGGAGTAGGAGGTAAAGTAATCCAGCTTTAGCAATATTTAGATGTTTTCTCTGAAATGTCAAAAACCAAGGGTTCAAACTGTAGTGCATCTCCTCTGAAAGAATGAGAGATGTGCCGCCGTGTTCTCGAATTTAGCCTACGTTTTAGCGGAGCTCACTCTCCGCTCAGATCATCTCTAGGGGAGAAGCGGACAGATAGAGTGGTTAAACTGGAGACACTTTTTTTTTTCAAAGGTTTCAGAAACCTTGAAAACCATCCCTCTGTACTTTTGCAGTTATTTCCAGGAGTCAGAACATACAGTCCATTATTCTTCAGAGTAACCAATGCACAAGACATTTTGGCTTGGGACTTGATATCGCGAAATGACGTCAAAAAATTAAAAAAAAAAAATCGAGGCTCGCACATGCGCAATGAGGTGCAGCTGCTTTTTATTTTTTGTCTATATCAGCTATTGGCTCCTATCCCCGCCTCTGGGATCCGGCCTCCGCCGCGGGGTCCTAGGGGACCCGCCGGTGTAAGGCGGTGCCGCACCCCACTCCAGCAAGAGAGAGCCCGAAGCCCTTCCCCACCTTTCCCGGCCAGGGCGCTCTTCTAAGTCCCGGGCGCGGACAGCCGGGGCGAAGTAGGCCGACCGGTGCGGCCGCAGCGAGTTTTCTGGCAGCGCCACCGCCGCGGGGCCTGGGTCCCCGGGTTCAGGTCTCCGCCAGCTCCGGGCTCGCCCCCGCGAGTTGGCCGCACCGTTCCCCCGCCCGCGGGGCAGCCGCCCCTCCGGGAGGCTCCGGCAGGGACCTCCGCCCCGGCCCCCGCGCGGCAGTGCGGCTGCAGCTAGAGGCCCGGCCCGGGAAGCAAAGCGAAAGGACAGAGGCCTCCTTCCTCGCCAGCTGCCCGCCGCGCCTTTCCCAGCCCAGGCCGGGAGAATCGGTGCCTGCCCCCTCTACCGCCCGCACCTCGGCCGCCGCGGCCGGGTCCGCGCCGGGAGGCCCCGCGGGAGGGAACCCCCGACCCGGCCCGCTAGGCGCTTCCGCACTCGCGCCCTGGGGCCGCGCGCCTCCGCCCCTTCCTCCCGCGACACCCACGAGGCCCCCGCCCGCGCTCCGGGCCGGCTCCCAGCGCCGCCTCCCCCGTTAGAAACTTCGCAGACACAGCGAGGCTGCTCGTTGGAGTTGGAGAAACTTGGGAAGAATGCAAAAAGCCAAAGAAGCCGGGGAAGACCACGTTTTTCCCTTGCCCTCGCCCCGACACTCCTGTCCACATTGGACGCGGCTGCCTGCCAGCGCCGGGGAGCGCGGACCCGGTGGACACTCCGCTTGGGGACCCGCCAGCATCCGGCTTCGGCTTGGGGCTGGCGGCCAGCCGCGGCGCAATCCTCGCGGGACCCGCGTCTGGGGAATGCGTGGCCCGGACGCGGGCTTGGTGGGCTCTCTAGAGTCGTTTCTTATGTGGCACTTTCCGTCTTTGCTGTGTCTTGCACTGATTGAAGGGTGGAGAGGATAGTACGGACCTTCTGTGACACAAGTCCAACAACGCCAACATTTTAAAGGGGTGGGAGGTATTGAGAGGGAGGGCTGACCGGCATCTGGAGCAGGGCGCTTAGTGTTTTCCAGCTCGTGATGCAGGCTTTGGTCAGTTTTGAATTACTTAAAACGCACCCAAGTCTAAACGGAAGATATTTATATCACACTCACACATCAAGCTCCAATAATTTGTTTTTAGGAATGTCACCACTGCCTTAGAAAACGGCATGCTGCATTTCGGACTTAACATTGAAAGCACCCATTTTTAGTATCAATCACTTTGCACTACATGGTGCCTTTTGGGGAAGCAAAATTATTCGTGTATGGAATCCCCCTAATCACGGATTTCTTTGGAAGTGGAAAAGATTAGTTCCATCTCTTCATCCTCTGAATTACTGGAAAGGAAGACAGGTACAGGTATATATTGAGGAATTTGGGGCCAGTTAAACCACTGTCATCTTGACATTGACCTTAACGCTAAAAAGAAAAACTTTAAAATGCAAAGAGTTGACTTTAAAGGTTTGAAAAGCCAAGAATAGGGAGTAAGGCATCAACACAAAACATGCATAGAAATGTTAATCTTCCCTTCCCGGATGCAAGTGTACAAATCTCTTCTGCTCTGCTGACAAACTTGATGAAATAACTGGATGGTCGGCTCAGACCTAAAATCCTGACATTATTTCCCAAAATAGGCGCGATGCACCATTTAAGACAGTCATATTTACTTTCATCATTATAGGTAATATTTCTGTTCCACTAACTTGGTTATGGACTAAGTAATGCCTTTATTTTTAATTCCTGTATGTAACTATGGAGTTATTTTAGTTATTTTAAATTTAGTGTTTGCAAAATGATTAATGTAGTCTTATAACTTCAGTAATTACATGCAATTGCCAGTTGAATGCCTTCTTAAATGCTAACAATGATTTTGGGGAAAATATTTTAGGGGAGGGAAATTTCATAGCTGCACAGAACTCAGTTAACTTTTATTAAAAACAAGAAGCCTTTTATTATTTAAATGATGTTTTAGATATGCTCACTTCTTCGCCTACTTTACTATAAGTCCCTCATCTTTACCCCCAAAACACTAATAGCAGTTAGAGCAATTACAGCCCTTAAAATAGTGGCAGACTGCAGTACATGCCCATTGAATGAATGCAGGCTGTGGTATATGCTGGTAGAATGAAGTGATGTCTATCTCCTACTAGACTTCATGTCCTGGAAGAAAGGCACATTCTTTTATTAGCAAGGTGTTTGACACACATTGATAATGAATATATGTTAGGCTTGATGAAGAATATATATAAACACTTGATTCAACTCAATGACAGTTTTAAAATGCAGATGTTAATATCTAATTAGCATATATAAATGTTTAAATTTTAAAATTCAGCTAGGAACTGAGGAAAAAATACATGGATGGTAAAATTAGCAAAGCTTTTAGGCATGTGTAGCATATATTCCCATGATAGTGGGATTTTCTGAATTCTCAAAGGAGATATGCAAAGAGAACAGGATTTTAAAACTGGCTTTATTTTGTCATTTTCAGTCTCATTTTCATAAAGGAAGAATTATTTGAAAAAGTGATTTTGAAGTTACATATTATGATGAGCTTTTTACAAAAGTAGCCAAAGGCTTCCAAACAAACCTATCATGGAAACACTTTTTTTTGCAAGTTGTTCAGCTAATGGTTCATTCTCAATCAAATGTATACTCTTATGTGCCAGTTGCATTGTATATCTCTAAAGTCAGCTGGTACTTTAAGAACAGTAATCTTCCTGTAATACTTTTAAAAATACCGAAGTATCCCTTTGAATTGTTTTCTTTTTCATTGCTTAACTGTTAGTTTAGAAGTGTGTATGTGATCATGGGACATTCATTTAACTTTAGAAAACAGAATAGTATTTTGTTTTAGAATCAGTACATTGAAAAATGGGTCAGAAAATACAGATTGTTTTCTTATCAGTAAAAGTAATCTGCTATATTTTATGCTTGAATTACTGATAATTTCACTTATATGCATATTATAAACACTCTGTGTTACATACATTTCTCCATTTAGTTTTTAAGATTTTTTAAGAAGGAAACTAGAATAAAGAGCAAAGATCTAGCTTCTTTAATATGTCCAATTTCAGATATGAAGTAGGCATCCTATATTATATTTTATCAGGAACAATACAATTTAACTTAAATATATTGTTAATAACAGATACTCAGACTCTAATTTACATAGCTTTTGAACGTATGTTGTCAAAGAACTTAGTAGCATCCCATACTGTGTTATGTTTATAGGTTTAGACTTCTCCCTCTATTGAGCTCTTAACACTTTTAAAATAGAAAACAAAGAGTAAAGCAATTGCTAAAAATGGCAGTTGGCGTAGCTTAAGAGTTAGAATTGTTTGTTTAAGGACTGAAACCAAATATAAAAACTTTTAGTTTTAAGGGGATTTTTTTTCCATCATTCAACAAGGAACTGAAAATTACAAGGCTTATTTGCAATCTTAATTATTTACTCAATCTGTTTCCTCCCGTGTCTCTAAATGGGAACGCACAACTTTAAAGGACATATTCCCATAGGGAAATATAGATATCACTGTAAAACTTACGACTTTGAGTTAAGTAAAAAGATTATGGCCATCACTGGCTTTTGAGCTGCAGAAGCAGAAGACATGTACCTGCTCTTTGCGGGTATTAGGGACCCGACTAAACACACTTCTTCTTCTCTCTGATTGCTGGTCAATTCCCCAACTATTTGGAGCTCCACAAAATATCAGGACTTCATCAAAGAGCTCAGGTCAGAGTGAGATCTCAAAGATTATTATAGAGGACTCATTCCAAATATAGAACCAGCTAAGTTTGCATGCCCCCTTCTGTTGAAGAAGTATCAAGGGGTTTCCTGTCTTGGCACTACTTAGCAGCATCTGCGGCTATGTATCCACTTGACATCTGGTGAAATTGTAGTTTCTGATGGAGGAACATTTAAAGTTGACAACTGTCATTGAAACAACTGGCATATAGTTTTCAGAGACAAGCTAGAAACCAGTGATAGACTAAGTATTTCAATTTTGTTAAAAGACACTGGGTAGAGGGTTCAAGTTAAGTAAGATAGGGAAGTCTGGTTTTCCAGGTAAAGGTTCTCTCTCCTTTTCTGTTGGAGATGTCATTCATCAACATAACGAAGCCTAAATTTAAAAGACTAAGACCAAATGTTTACAAATCACATAAAAGTGAGGAAACAGCAAAATCAGTAGTCATAAGGAGAAAGCCAGGGAAGACAGGACATTTATCACATCCTTTCCTTATCTGTTTTCTTCACTGAGTCTCTGAGTGCTCTTTAAATGCATTAGTATTGTGTAATTAAGTGCATGAACATAGTTCTCATGCTCCTCCAGGAATCTTGAAACCAGGAATGCCAGGTATATAACAGCGGGTTACAAAGGAAAACACCGATTCATAAATCAGTGTTTTACTGTCAGTGCAGTGTTAAATGTCAATGCATCTTAAGTTTTGCATTGACATTCTTGTTTTGATCGGATTCTACAATGTCACGTGTGAGATTTCTCGGGACCGTCGAAGCTCAGACAACTCCAGGGCTGCAGTTTACTCGTCTGGCCGCACTCGAACCAGGCTCCCTTGGCGCGTGGGGCTCTTCCGGCGCTCGGTCCCGACCCATGCCGCAGTCAGGACACCTCGCCGATCTGGGGTCGCTTTGTAAAGAGCTCCGACCTCCAGGCGGTGGAGGGACACTCGACGGCGCGCGACGTCCCAGCGGCTCCGCGAGCCTGGCGCGCTGAGAGTCCCTGCAGTCCGAGTCCTCCAGCTCGGGCGTCTTCGCGTTGCCGCCCCGCGCAGTGAGCACAGGCACCGCGGCCATGACGTCACGCCCGGGACTGGCCGTTGCCGCAAGACGGCCGCATTCCGGTTCCGGTAGGTTGCCCGGGAGACGCTAGTACACAGAGAAGAGGCTCCCGTCGGAGGCCGAGTCGTCGCTAAGATTGCCCCCTGGGCTGACTCGCAGGCCGAGCCGCTTCCCCGCAGAGCTCAAGGAGGGGAGACCGTGGCGGGGGCGTCATGAGTCAGAGGCAGGTGCTGAAAGGTAGGGTCGGGGTGGGCAGGCGCCTTGACGGGCTGGCAGCTAGGAGACCCGGGTGCGGCGGGGTCCACCGACTCTCTCTCCCGCAGTGTTTGAGCAATATCAGAAGGCCAGGACAGAGTTCGTGCAGATGGTGGCGGAGCTGGCGACCAGACCCCAAAACATCGAGACGCTGCAGAACGCGGGTGAGCCTGGAGCCCGAACCCGCGTCGCCCCCTATCACCGGCCTCGCCCTGCGCATGGAGTCCCCGACGCCTCCGCCCCGCTCCCCTGCCCGAGGAGCTCTTGGGGAGCCGCAGGGTGGGAACGGGAGTTCGCAAAAGCATCCATTCTTTTCAGCGGGTCTTTGGGGTTCAGGCCGAGAGGGTGAAGCTTCCAGATGGGTGTGGGAGGTATCCGATGTCACTATTTCCATCTTCATTGCACACAGGCAAGTGTCAGGTTGAAAGTCGAGGCCCTAGGAATTGCCTGGAAGTCATTTTACGTGAATGGGACTCTACCCTAATGAGACCCGTTATATCCAAGTGCCATTTTGCGTGTCACCCTGCCTTTGATCACCTTCGACTTCCTCACCGCAAAGCAATTCCAGTGGTTTACACGTGATTTCTCGTCTTGCTTTAGTGAAAAAGGAATGATATGCTTAAATTTTTTCTAAGAAATTCAAAGTAGATAGAGACCAGACTTTGCGAAATCCTTGTGGCGCGTTCATTGTAGTCCTCAGTCCAAACTCTTGCAGATGTGAGAGGGGGAGAGAGAGGGAGAGAGATCTTCTTATCTCATAACATAAACTGATAAGAGAAAGATGGTTCTTCTTCTTCTTCTTCTTCTTTTTTTTTTTTTGGATGATTCTACCATCATCTGAACTGTAAGGTAGCATTTTATCACTACTGTGTCATGAGAAGTCTTCAGTTTATAGGATGTGATCTTTAACACATAATTTTAAAAATTAAGAACATATTGATATTAAGAATACTTAAGGTGTAATGATTACTCTGGGTTTCTTCGAGGGGAATTACTACTGCACCTATGTGATACTTCGTTTTGTCACTAGGATTTTTGACATTCATTCCTTGTGTGTTTTTATTGGGGGGCATGTATTTACAATAAAGTGTATTTTATAATCTAAAAGCATTTTAGTTTGAGATAATCGTAGATTCACAACTGTGAGGGATAATACAGAGTGATCCCGTGTACCCTTTACTCAATTGTCCACAAAGGTAACATTTTTTAAAACTGTAGTGCAATATCACAAGGAGGACATTGACATTGATAAAAATTCATTGATCTTATTTAGGTTTCCTCCTTTTAATTGTTCGTGTGTGTGTGTGTGTTTTGTCCTATAGAATTTTATTCCATATGTATCCACCACCAGCACAGTCAAGATACAGAACACTTTCATAATCACAAGGATCCTCTCTGTTGTTCTTTTATAGCCACACACACCTCCTGCTGTCCCTAACCCTGGGCAAACACTAATCTGTTCTCCATTTCTAAAATTTTGTCATTTCAGAATTGATAATCCTTTGTTCTATAGTTGTTTTATATGGGTTAATTTTCTGTATTCTGTGTGTATGTGTGTGCACTCGTACTCCTCAAGGTACCCAGAACAATACCGGGCACACAGTATTTCATATACACAGACTAACACAGACTAAGGTATTAGAATATGTTACATTTTAGAAGTGCATTTAAAAGTACATTTTAAAGTGTAAACTTTTAAAGTTTTTTCTCTCAGTCACTCTCAATGGCCTTTGTGAATGGACACTTACTACTTAACAAAGATTTACTTTCTGGACAATATGAATAGGGCCAAACTAAAACTTTTAAAATAGGAAAATAATTGCTATTATTTTTAAATTTTAATACTGAGATGTTAAAGTATACATTTAAGATATGGAGTATAATGTTTTAGTTAGTAGTGACAGGTTAGCTCCTCCCATAAGAGTGCAATGTAGAGTTCACAATGGAATTTAATCCAAACTGACAGTGTAAGTGGCTTAGATATAAGATTCTACACTTATGGTCTGGCTTAGGAAAGACAAATATGAAAGGAATATAACTTTATGTTTTGAAATTCTCTGCACTTGACTAATATCTGGGTAGCATGCTAAAATGTTTCTTTTCCTGAGGAACTTACTTTTAACATATTTCATGTTATCTAGATTCAATTCAAGCATTCCTTTAGCAATTTTAGAGACAATGAATATTTCAATGTATTTATTCTTTTGATTAAAAAATAACCTGTAAGCTTTGTTATGAAAACTTTTCTTTCTTTCTTTTTTTTTTTCTTTGAGACAGAGTCTTGCTCTGTTGCCAGGCTGGAGTGCAGTGGCATGATCTTGGCTCACTACAACCTCCACCTCCCAGGTTCAAGCGATTTTCCTGCCTCAGCCTCCTGAGTAGCTGGGACTACAGGTGCGCACCACTACGCCCAGCTAATTTTTGTATTTTTAGTAGAGACAGGGTTTCACCATGTTGGCCAGGATGGTCTCGATCTCTTGACCTCATGATCCACCCGCCTTGGTCTCCCAAAGTGCTGGGATTACAGGCGTGAGCCACCTTGCCCGGCCAGGCCAGTTTTCTTTCTTAATAGTCAATTAACCATTCAAATGATTTTGTTCTTTTAAAAAATTACAATGGATTTAAAAGTGCTTTAGAATGAGCCTCAGTATGTATAAATCAATTCTACATTGTGATCAACCATTTTTTCAGTCAAATGCCTTCATTTTGGTAGCTTAAGATACCAATGCATTTTACTCCTGACTTTGACATACTGTCTACATATCTAGGAAGATTTTGTTTGTTTTCTCACTTTTCCCTCCAATATGCTAAGTAAATATATATCATGGATCCAAGATAATATAAAAAATATTTTCCATATAGGCATCATGATCAAACCAGTAATTCCCTCATTAAGAATATTTCAAATTATTCTATGTGAAAGGAATATTAAAGGTGAAAATTGTCAGTGGAGTATTTATTTCAAGTCTCTGATCATTTTATTGTGTTTTTGATATGCTAATAAGAGAATTTGCCTTATTAAATATGTCCAAAGTAATTGCCAAAGCAGACAAAGTATGTTGCAAGATCTTTTCTTCAGAGTTATTTGCAAAACAGTAAGTTTGATTTCTTTCTTTTTTTGTTTTTTGTTTGTTTGTTTTTGAGACAGGGTTTCACTCTGTCGCCCAGACTGGAGTGCAGTGGCACTATCACGGCTCAGTGCAACCTTTGCCTCTCAGGCTCAAGTGATTCTCCTGCCTCAGCCTCCCGAGTAGCTGGGATTATGGGTGTGTGCCACCACGCCTGGCTAATTTTTGTATTTAATTTTTTTTTTTTTTTTTTTTTTTTTTTTTTTAGTAGAGAAGGGGTTTTACCATGTTGGCCAGGCTGGTCTTGAACTCCTGACCTCAAATGATCCACCCGCGTCAGCCTCCCAAAATGCTGGGATTACAGGCGTGAGCCACCATCCCTGGGCACTAAGTTTGATTTCTAAGCAAAATTATTACTAGAAAGAACTGTGTACAAAGCATCTATAACCTTGAGGTGTTTTTTTTTCCTCACTGAGGTTTTATTCCTTCTAAATTAAAAGAACACATATGAACGATTAAAAAGTTTAATGTCTGTTATAAAATTTCTTTATGTACTCTCAAATTCTGTATTCGAACCATTACCTCTTGCAGCTATTTAAAAACAAATTTTGATACTTCCCCTGTCTGAATAATTAGTAACACATGACTGTAATAGTAGAGACAATACATTGTTGCTTCTACCAAATGTAAAATTTCAGCAATTGGAAGTGTTTTGTTAGTTATAAAATATAAAAAACATGTTTTGTGGCTTATTGGAATACCAGGCCACTTTTAGTTCTGTTTAGGAGGTCTTTCGAAATACACTAATAAAAGCTCCAAGAAAATGACTTTTAAACTTAGCTGTATAAAATACACTTTTCCTGAACCAGCTATTTATATAAGTGGGGTAAAGTTTAAAATATTACTCAAAATTTCACATATTACAACCTATAATAAAACACAGCAAATCAGTAGTTATGAACATTTTCAGAAGAGTAGGAATAAATAAGTTTGTATAACACTTTACATGTGCACCTGTGTGAAACTAATTTTCAGATTGAGTCAAATTAATGGGTTCAGCATTCAAGAAAATAAGTCAAATATGTTGTTGACATAAAGTAATTTTAGATTACATGTATCTGGAGCAGGATAAAAGCTCCAGATTAACTATCTAGTGCCCCTTAATATGCTATGAGAAGGAAAAACCCTGAGTAAGCATTTATCATGTATTTAAGACATACCTTGATATGTACATGTGTTATGATCCTCTTACAAACCTGCTGTTTCAAAGGATGTTGAAACAAAAGAAAATTAACAAAGCAACTACAAAAAATTAAACCAATCATGCTATTTAAGTTTGACTTTTTTTTTTTTTTTTTGCTATAAAAGGCGTCTTAGCAGTTGTGAATGTGAACGATAATTAACTCAAAACACTAACTTCTTTTTAAAAGATAGGGATAGAGAGGTTTGTTACATATGCTTAAGTGGAAAATATGCCAGGGAACTATACACATTCTGATTTTGCATGCACCAAACAATATGTTCTAAAAACAAAAGCTTAAGTCAGAGTTTTATTCAGTGTTCCAAACCACTGTTCCTACATGGGCATTGATCTGTTTTGTTAGCTAAGCACTGGTACATAGTAGAAAGTAATAGTCAGGGTTAGGCTCTCACTGTTTCCTTAGAAAAAAAATGGACAATTAAAAAAAATCCAAGCTGTAGATGAGCCTATAAGAAAGGTGAGGCTTACAAATAGCAAATTTCGTAGGTTAAATTTTACAGATTAAAGTTTTGATATTTTCAAAAGTTTTTGAAAAGTTATTTAGGTATGCCATAATCCTACTTTACATTTGAATGAGGTTTCAGGACCTTTGCACTTCTGCCTGGAATCTTTCCCTATACTTATTTGACTAACTAATTTCTACTCAGTCTTTATGGCTCTGTTTTGGTGCTGATTCCTCAAGGAAATCTTGCCTGAACCCTCACAGTAAATTAAATCGCTCGATTTATGCTACCCTTGCTCCCAGTATTTCTGTTTTCCCTACTAACCCCACTAACCCCATTATGCTATGCATAAATTCCATGCATAGCAAAATCAAAATGATTAAATAGGATGAAGGAGGGAGTAGCTGAATGAGGAAGAAATGTTTTTTGAAGTAGTAATTGTTTTCACATCCACAGGTTGGATAATTGTTCTCTTCACAAAGTGAGTTAGGGCCCAAACTGGAACTAGAACTCATTTTTAATACTGCCTCATTTTGTGCTCTTTCTACCTTAACTTGTATGTATTAGTAAACTATTTTATGTGATTCTAGGAATTCCTAATAAACCTTGGTTTTAACTGTTGAAACAAGTGCTGTCTTTAGGTATTTGAGTACCAATGGCTGTCCAATAACTGGGAAATTTGGTGGCTTTGGAGGTCTCCTTGAGGACTATTGTGGGAGTTTGAGTGGAGGCCAGATACAGAAGGCTAACTTTAATTGATAAATTCCTGCAGGTTTGAGGGAGTGGGAGTAGTATTTAGTGTTTAAGCTGGCCTCAGAACTCCAGAGGGCCTTTAGGCTTCCTTGGGCTTCTAATTAGAATCTTATCAAACCAGGAGCTCTTTAAATGCACCCAGAGGAAAGTTTGTAATCCACCTATACTTAACATTTCTTGCTTTTTAATCATGCTTTGTGTGAAGTACTTTTTGTTCATGGGGGCAGAACTTTGGGATTTCTATTGAGTGGTTGTACTGGCCTTAGGAGAAATTCAGGGCTACATCTTGAGAAAAAATTTGGCCTTGTCTTGTAGTGGGTGGAATGGCCTGTGCGAATACAAGTCAGGCCTCCCTAATTTTCAAAGTTAAATCTTGATTTTCCCATATACTCCATGCTTTCTTTCATAAGGATGGCTCAATTTGAAATTTATTGTTTATTCAGTTTCTGTTAAAAGTCTTGCTGAAAACAAGTGATACATGTGTGCGCGCGCGTGTGTGTGTCTAAATGAAATGATCTCTATTCACTTTTCTAAAT
Organism: Theropithecus gelada; assembly: GCF_003255815.1. Taxonomy (NCBI): domain Eukaryota; kingdom Metazoa; phylum Chordata; class Mammalia; order Primates; family Cercopithecidae; genus Theropithecus; species Theropithecus gelada. The sequence goes on along the minus strand of NC_037677.1, from coordinate 27,494,148 downwards.
ATTCTGTGTTCTATACCTGTGTCAAGTTAGAATCACTATTAAAGTATATTCATAGGCTAGATTATATTAGTTTCCCATATAAATGTCTTTGTAGACTTAGTTTAATAATATATCCCCCTTTTTTTAAAAAAATTGAGGGATTATTTTAAGAAATAGATGCTTAGATTTTCCAGTAGCTGCTATAAATCTGTGAAGACATTGTCTATCTTGTTAAATTTGTAATATGAAGATATAATTATATATTCAACAAATATTTATGTTTTTGAGATGGAGTTTCACTCTTGTCACCCAGGCTGGAATGCAATGGTGCGATCTCTGCTCACTGCAACCTCCACCTCCCGGGTTCAAGTGATTCTCCTGCCTCAGCCTTCCTAGTAGCTTGGATTACAGGCATGTGCCACCACACCCGGCTAATTTTTGTATTTTTAGTAGAGATGGGGTTTCACCAGGCTGGTCTTGAACTCCTGACCTCAGGTGATCTGCCCGCCTGGGCCTCCCAAAGTGCTGGGATTGCAGGCGTGAGCCACCACACCCGGCAACAAAATATTTATTAAGTATTACATGGTATAGGTATAATATATAATATATAGGTGCTAGATATGAAATCTCAGGAAAAATGTTCCTGCTTATTTTTATTTCACAAAATGTTTTCCTTTTTACTTTTGCTGTCAGGAAACAGTGCTCTGTTCAGAACTCAGTTACAGCAGCTATCTTTAACCTACATTTCTGATAAAATATCAGTTCTCCTCCCTACTACATAGGGGAGATGGTACTGTGTACGTACCTTTGTATACATATATTAATATTTTGGAGTAAACTATTTCAAATATTTTAGAGTAGTGAAGTGTGAGTAAAATAAAACATTAATTCTATCTAAAGATAGATTTTTCAAACTGATTGCTTTCCATACATTTTCTCTTGACATGTTACCCATGAAAACTCTTGGAGCAGATAATCCTGTTAGTACTGTCCTGTTTATTCTCTGTGCTGCCCCATTCCTGATTTCAGTCTTCTGCAAACAGATGGATGTAATTAGGTATTTACTGTAAAAGAGAAAACACATTAGTAAAAGAAGACAGTACTAATTCAACATTGGCAGCTTTCTAAAAAGACTTTCAAATTAAAATAGAGTTTTGTCTACATGGTATGGGGTGATTTTAGGTGAGGAAACAGTTTGAATGATCCACTTGAGTTCCTTAAAGCTTTATGAATTTATGTTAATAGTGCTATGTACGTACCTGACTTCTTGTATCTAAAAAGAAAATAACTGTGAACACAATATTACCGATTTTGCTTTTATTTTAACTAAAATTTACCAGAAAAGAGAGAAAATTGCACATTAATTTTCACAGCTGGTTTATTCATTATTCAATTAACATTTATTGAGTGTACAAGTGCCAGATGGATGTTTAGATGCTGACCCTGCAAAAATAGGAGGCATAGTACCTGTGCTTAAGTGGCTTATTTGCTAATGGAGAGACATATAAATAGATTATTGTTTATTCGAAGGGCACCTTACTCAAGATTTGGGAATGAGGGATATCGTTCAAGGGAGACATCTAGGAGGAGGTATATAATCACACAGATACTGTGCTGAATTTCCTGGGAGTTAGCCAGATGAAATGGCATTCAGGTAGAGGGACCATTATGTGTAAAGGCACGAAGACAAGAGAAAAGGTTGTGCCGATGGAGAAGGCCGATGTTTAGTATGACTGGAGCTCAGGATAATAGGGCAAGGAGAGGAGAGTCAGTCATGGTTGGAGAAGAAACAAGCCTAATTATGAAGGGCCTCATATGAAGTTTAGATTTCTCCTGAAATTGATGGAAAGCCATTGAAGTGTTTTAATTGGGAGAATCATGGGATCCACTTTGTGTTTTAGAAAGGCAATTTTAGCACTGTTTTGGAGAGTAGATAGGAGGGGGTTAAATCAGGATCAGGAGAGTGGGTGCTCATTTTTGCTATAGCAGTCATGTTGGATAAGACATATTAAAGAGGTAACATCTGCAGGACTCGGTGACTCAGGAGTAGGGGTTGGGGCAGGTAAGGTGAGAGATTACTTCAAGATGACTCCTGGACTTCTGGTTGCTTGGACACATTAGCACCATTCATCTGTAGAGAAAGGATGCAAAGAGCAGAGAGAAATGGTGATTTTACTCTTCAGTGGTTGAAGCGTGTCTGGGATATCCATGCGTCAGTGACTATGGTGATGTACAGTGCTAGAGCTCAGGAGAGAGATAGCTGGAAAGAAAGATTTGGATATGTGGAACTAACATGTTCATTTGAAAAGTATAGTAAAAGCCCATTTTATATTTCCTCATGTAATTGTAAATATGTTAAGTTCCAGTCATTTTATCTAGAGTATAATGCAAATCCAACTTTGCATAGCTTTCATGTTCTAAATCTCACTCAGTTGAGAATCTCACAGACAGATAGTGATGGCTGGGACCTAATCAAGAGACAGCTGGCCAGGCGCGGTGGCTCACACCTGTAATCCCAGCATTTTGGGAGGCCAAGGTGAGTGGATCACCTGAGGTTAGGAGTTCGAGACCAGCCTGGCCACCGTGGTAAAACCCCATCTCTACTAAAAATACAAAAATTAGCCAGATGTGGTTGGCGCGTATAATCCCAGCTACTCGGGAGGCTGAGGCTCCTGGGAGGCGGAGGTTGTAGTGAGTTGAGATCGTGCCACTGCACTCCAGCCTGGGTGACAGAGTAAGACTCCATCTCGAAAAAAAGGAAAAGAGTCAGACAGTTGCACTGAAAAAATGAATTAAATTTTGGTTTCATACAGTACCAATGGAAGACAGTTATGATTAATGCTAATGGTAGAAATAATATGAATTCAACAGACTATACCCTTTGGTATACGTTCCAAACCTGGCTCATAGGCCAGTTTTTCTTGGCAAATGGGCTGTAATAGACAGCAGGGAGGAGAAACGGGAGAGCATAGACTCGAGCCATGAAGAGCATCTACCTCACTGGATTGTAATGTGGGTTACATGGGTTACTATTTGTAAATTTCTTAGAGAGGTACCTGGTACATGGGAAATGCTATATAAGTGTTTGCTAAATAAGTGAATGAATTTATGATGTGCTGGTCCCCATCCCATCTTCCTCTCAGCCTTTCCCACTCAAAATGATATATCAGGTATGGTAGTCCTTTCCTCACAAACAACTGAATCAACACTGAATCACCAAACAAAACTTGGAAGATACTATAGCTAATGAGAATAAATTTCAAAGGAGAAAATAGATGATTCTTGCTCATAATAGTTTCTTGAATTATTTACTATTACAATTGAATTCTATGTAAAAAGGCCATACTTTTTGTGATTCACTCTGACACTTCAAATAAATTACAGGACTTTTTGTGTGTTATAAGGGATAATGCCCTAAATCACAATTGACTTTATATCTGAAGAAGTATTTCAAGAAAACAAGGCAAATAGATATGTGATACCAAAATCTGTGATTTCTTAATCAAATGCAGGAACAATGGCCAGAGGTAGATAATCAATAAAGGCTGGAAGAAACCAAATCAAGGCCTGAAAATTCTTATTCTAAAAACAGGCAGGGGAGGAACACAAATAATTTTAAGTAAAAAATGACCAGTGAAGGAAATGAGATCATGTTATACAATTCATCAGTGTTGTGAAACTTGGTTCAGTAAAAATTGTCATATAAATATCATAATTTGTTATAGAAATATTTTAAAATGTATTAGAGTAAGGTTGGTAAGTATAATTAGACTTACACTGTAACAGGAGAATATGTAATGGTTGTAGTAGTAAAACCAAAGTGGATGATGGTTTCTAGGTCCATTACCACAAGTGTTGGGCTAGCTGTATATTGAGAACAAATTACAAATTACCTATGCTAGGTCACTTGAAGAATAGAAAAGAAGTTTAAAACATAAGCTCTGGCCTAGAGAGGTTTATTATTTTACTCGGGATATAAGACATTTATTCACACAAACTGGAGAACCATATAACATGCTGTGTCAAGGATGGCTGCTGTGCTGTGCTTTGCACAACTTCAGGGGTTCCATTTATATCAATCTATGTGAATGGCATTCCTTGGATTTGTGCAGTGCACATCCTGCACAGCTATACATGGTGGACCTGGAATTATTCAAAGTTTTCATTTTTATTAATTTCCCTGAGAGTAAGTGGGGCAAACAGTAAAGCTCCCCAGTGACTTTCCATTCCCCTTAAAATAAAATCAGAAAATCTTAGTTGGGCCTACAGCCAAATTTGATCTGACCCCAAGTAAACTTCCTAGCTGCCTCACTCCTCCCATTTTATGTTTCAAGCCAGTATGAATTTATTGAGGCTTCTTCAACAGTGGGGAACAACCGTACATCCTTTGACCAAAGCAGAAACTTGGAAATACCACTGATTCCTTTCCAATAATCAGTTTGTCTTCTGAATATCTCCTTAGACCTTTCACTTTCACCTTTCCTTTTGCCATTACCGTTCTCCAGGCTATCTTCATATCTGGCTCGGTAGCTATGATAGTTTCCTAAGTGGTCTTCCCTGCCTCTCATCTTGTCCCTTGTCATCCTTTTTCCCCACTGTAATCAGAGTGATCCTTCTTTACAAACTGTGATTTTGATCCTGTTACTGCACTGACATCAATGTTCAGATAAAGTTCAAAATACTTAAAATAGTTTATTGGATACTTCAGGACTTTTGTCTCTATTTATCTCTTAGCCTTCTTTCTCCAGCTTCCTGTCTCCCTTCTTGCACTATAGTCACACTGCATTCTCAGTTTTGTCAACATATCAAACTGTTTTTGCTCTTTGTTTATATAGTTCCTTCTGGGTGCGATACTCTTCGATCCTTCCTCTCTCCATCCCCTCCAAGTTTTTCAGCAGGGAGGTAAAGTCTGCCTGAGAGCCTTCAGATCTCATCTTCAGTGTCATTACCCCTGTGTTGCTTTCCCATGGGGAATTATTTCTTAAGTTATTATTTACTGTTACAATTGAATTCTATGTAAAAAGGCCATACTTTTTGTGATTCATTCTGACACTTTAAATAAATTACAGGACTTTTTGTGTATTATAAGGGATAACACCCTAAATCACAATTGACTTTATGTCTGAAGAAGTATTTCAAGAAAACAAGGCAAATAGATATGTGATACCAAAATCTGTGATTTCTTAATCAAATGCAGGAACAATGGCCAGAGGTATATAATCAATAAAGGCTGGAAGAAACCAAATCAACCAGTTCAAGAATTCCCCAGGGGCCATTGAACTTTTAATAGTTTTTCATTACAATGGATGGTATTAATTAATGAGTCATTCACTAATAATAAAATTATGTTGATGAAAATATAGTAAATTTAGGGAACTGATTTCTTTAGCATTTTTATTTATCAAGCACTTGATGGTGTTTATTTTGTTCTAATCTTCCTAGCACCTTAGAAATTTTTTTTTTTTTTTTTGAGACGGAGTCTTGCTCTGTCACCCAGGCGGGAGTGCAGTGGCTGGATCTCAGCTCACTGCAAGCTCTGCCTCCCGGGTTCACGCCATTCTCCTGCCTCAGCCTCCAGAGTAGCTGGGACTACAGGCGCCCGCCACCTCGCCTGGCTAGTTTTTTGTATTTTTTAGTAGAGATGGGGTTTCACTGTGTTAGCCAGGATGGTCTCGATCTCCTGACCTCGTGATCCACCCGTCTCGGCCTCCCAAAGTGCTGGGATTACAGGCTTGAGCCACTGCGCCCGGCCTAGAAATTTTATCTAATTCTTACAATAACTGTGTGAGTAGTCCTAGAATTTGAGGGAACTGAGGCACAGAGATGTTAAGTAGTCTTGCCAAGGTCCCTCAGCTAAGAAGTGGCAGAGTCCAGATTTAAACCTAATTAGTTTTCCTCTAGATTAATGCTTTTAACCACCTTACTCTGTTGTCTCTCAACATGGGCAGTCATGTAAGCTTCCTTCTGTTTGTAAAGCATGAAGTTTCTATTATATTCTTTCTTATTGGACCCCAGAAAGAATGCCTGAGTCAGATGGTAATATTGACAGTGAAAGGTGAATCCTTTACTGTGTAATTGGTTAATTTTGTGCAAAAATCACTTGTAAAACTTGAATGAACTGTAGTAGCAGTTTCATAGTAAGTGGTTGCATAGAATGTAGCTTTAGATTAAAATGAAGCATATTATTGGAATTTGAATTTTTAAAGCTTTGTAAAATTTATAGTAACAAATATCTAACATATTTTATAACTTTATGATTGGTTTTTTTTGAGATGGAGTCTCATTCACTCTGTCACCCAGGTTGGAGTGCAGTGGCACCGTCTCTGCCCACTGCAACCTCCACCTCCCCGGTTCAAGTGATTCTCCTGCCTCAGCCTCCCGAAGTGCTGGGATTAAAGGTATGAGCCACAGCACCCAGCTGGGTATGGAATTTCTGTTAGGGATAATGAAAAAGTTCTGGACATGGATAGTGGTGGTGGTTGCACAACACTGTAAATGTACTCAATGCCACTTAATTGTACACTTAAAATGGTTTAATTGATAAATTTTGTTATGTATATTTTGCCACGATAAAAAAAAATTAACAAAGCAGGTTAGAGGTAACCAGGGCAACAAGATAACTTTACTATGATATAAGTGGACTGAAGGCCCAGTTTGCAGATACTGTTTGTTTTATTTTTCATTTAACTTTTATTTTGAGTTCAGGGGTACATGTGCAGATTTGTTACATAGGTAAACTTGTTGGGGGCAATACTTGTTTTTAAAGGAACAAAGTTGCAATGTTAAATGTCTTTGTAAAACAGCAGACTGAGTTAATATGTATATAAATTATATGCTTGAAATATAAGAATGAATGAGGTGTTTTTTGTCATTGGAAAAACTTGACATTTTCTTCCTGATGATTTCTATATGTCACTGGTATGCAAAATAAAATAATTTGGCCTGCATTGTGTTATAACAAATTAAATGAAAAAGTTGTGATTGTTTTGAGGGTATTTTATAATCTCCTTCACTAGACTATTGGTTTCTTGACAGTAGGTGTCAAGAAACCTTAAGTCATATATTATTCCTATTGCTTGCTGCATGGTTAGCCCTGATATCTTTTTTGAATGAATGACTGTGGACAGGATCAGTGTGACTATTTGTTTGTTTGTTTGTTTTTGAGTGGCTTCTTGTTTTTGTTGTTTTCATAACTGGATTGCAATGTGGGAATTAAAAGCAGTGTTTTCAGGCCAGGTATGGTGGCTCACACCTGTAATCCCAATACTTTGGGAGTCCAGGAGTTCAAGACCAGCCAGGGCAACATGGCAAAACCATGTCTCAAACAAAACAAAACAAAGCAAAACAAAACAAAAACAAAAGTAGTGTTTTCAGTATAGCACTAGAATAAGAAAAATAGACAAGAACTCAAAGCTATAAATTATGTATATAGGAGCATTGTAAAGATTTATCTTTAAGTTAAATTTCAAAAATATTTTCACATACTTTCATCAGTTTTCATAGAGCAGACAATTGTTTTTATAGATAATTGAGTTTAATATGTGAATTGTTATTTTTAGTATTGAATATAATATTACATAGTATATGTTGAGTCCTTCAGCTGAACCCCAGTGATGTCATTTGCTCCATACTAGAGGCCTTGTTTATCAGATATTGTGGCAACTATTCAGACTACTTTAATTTGTGAACTGTAAATTTCCATGCATTCACTCACCATGGATTTCTGGCTACCTAATGGACAGGCAGGTAAGAAAAATTTCTTTTTATCTTCCTTCCTTCCTTCCTTCCTTCCTTCCTTCCTTCCTTCCTTCCTTCCTTCCTTCCTTCCTTCCTTCCTTCCTTCCCCTCTCCCTCCCTCCCTCCCTCCCTCCCTCCTTCCTTCCTTCCTTCCTTCCATTGTCACCATTTTTTTTGCAGTTTCCTTGAATATTTATCTGTATTTTTAAGAGGAACTTGTAGTTAGAATAACAAAGTCTCCATGTTTAATATGTGTAAGAGGTAAAAACATGTCTCTTTAGAGGAAGAGAAGCATATGGGGACTGATAATTATGAAACACTAAGAGGCAATTTAAGGACTAGAAATTTGGGATACTATTTTTGAGAATTTATTTTCTTCTCCAATAAAAATGACCTTATTGAAGGTCATTTGTTGAATAAGGTTATTCCAACAGATATTTCAAATGGACACTTTAGCTTTTATTTACATAAATTTGTAGATTTAAAATTTTTTCAGAATTCTCACTGTGCTACTGTCTAAACTAAACAATATAGGAAAATTATAATAGAGCAGAAACATTTCACATATAAGCCTAACTTTGACATTGGATATAGAAATAGAAGGAAGAGAATTATAAGTCATTTTATTGGCCTTATATTAATATTTAATGAGCCAGATGCAATATAAACATGGAGAAAATATATAATAAAGAGAATTCCAGCCAGGTGTGGGGGCTCAGGCCTGTAATCCCAGCACTTTGGGAGGCCAAGGTGGGTAAATCACTTGAGCTCAGGAGTTTTGAGACTAGCTTGGCCAACATGGGGAAGCCCCGTCTCTACTAAAAATACAAAAATTGGCTGGGCATGGTGGTGCATCCCTGTAATCTCAGCTACTTAAAAGGCTGAGGCAGAAGAATCACTGGAACCTGGGAGGCAGAGATTGCAGTGGGCCAAGATGGTACCAGCCTGGGTGACAGAGTAAGTGAGACTCCATCTCAAAAGAAAAAACAAATACTCCCTTGGGTATATGGAATAGTTAATACCTTTTTGAGAGGGCAAAATATTTTACTTCCTAATTATAAACTAAAATGTTTTAAAATTGGGAGATTTGTGGTAGATTAAATACTATAACAAACACTTATAATTAAGTATTAGAATGCCAGGTAAATTCATTCATTCTTAAATCCTTAATATGTGTTCACAGTTCTTTAGATTTAATTCAAAATATAATTCAATATGAAAAATTTCAAAAGATGATAAACCACTGCCTTTACATAAACATATCAAGTGGGCAAATATATATATATATCCCCAAAAACAAAATAAAAAGCCCAGAATAATCAGGAAAAAATAACATGAAACTTAATTGTGATTCTTTAAAGCTATTCTAAGCATACTTTTTTTTTTTACCTCATTCATGCATTTATTATGAAACTTTAAATATATGTTAACAAATTTAGATTTTCTTTTTTAGAGTATTGACTTATTTTAATTATAATAGTGCATATTTTTTATAAAAAATATGAAGTAAGGCCAGGCACAGTGGCTCATGCCTGTAATTCCAGCACTGTGGGAGGCCAAGATGGGAGGTTCTCTTGAGCCCAGGAGTTTGAGACCAACCTGGGCAACATGGTGAGACCTCCATCTCTACAAAAAATAAAAAAAATTAGCCAGGTATGGTGCACTCAGTTATTTGTAAGGCTGAATGGGAGGACTGCTTGAACCTGAGAGGTTGAGGCTGCAGTGAGCCATGATTGCACCACTGCACTACAGCCTAGGCAGCAGAGCAAAGCTATGATTCAAAAAAAAACAAAAAACCAAAAAAACAAAAAATGAAAACGTGTAATGCTCGATGATAATGACAACACAATGTCAGGCCAAACCCTGTGCCCAATTCAAAAATGGTCACAGGGCTTGGCCTGACATTTCTTCAAAGAAGATGTACAAATGGCCAATGAGCAGATAAGATGCTCAACATTATCAGTGCTATGGAAATGCAAATCAAAATCACAGTGAGACACTACCTCATCCACATTCGGATGGTTGTTATTTATTTATTTATTTATTTTTTTGAGATGGAGCCTAGCTCTGTCACCCAGGCTGGAGTGCAGTGGCACGATCTCGGCTTACTGCAAGCTCCACCTCCTGGGTTCACGCCATTCTCCTGCCTCAGCCTCTCGAGTAGCTGGGACTGCAGGCGCCCGCCACCATGCCCGGCTAATTATTTTTGTATTTTTAGTAGAGACGGGGTTTCACTGTGTTAGCCAGTATGGTCTCGATCTCCTGACCTCGTGATCCGCCTGCCTCGGCCTCCCAAAGTGCTGGGATTACAGGCGTGAGCCACCGCGCCCAGTCCGCTGTTATTTTTTTTTTTAATGGAAAATTACAAGTGCTGGTGAGGATGTAGAGAAATTGGAACCTTGGTACTTTACTGATGGGAATGTAAAGTGGCTGAGCTGCTGTGGAAAACAGTTTGGCAGTTAGTGGTGATGGTCACACATTGTGGGTGTACTTAACTCCACTGAACTGTAAACTTAAAAATGGTTAAAATGGTAATTTTTGTTTTATTTGTATTTTACCCAGTAAAAAACCAACAACAACAATGAATCAAGTAATAAAGCAAACTACAAAGAGATGGACAATTGTTTTAAATCCACCTTTCCTGAAATAACCTATGTTATAACATTGAGTAGTCATGCTAATACCTTGTTCTGTGCTGTAAACTTTTGTTGTGAGATATTTCAGAAATTATCTCTAGCAAACAGTATAGATAATAATATATAAGCAACACCCATGAACACTGGATTTGTTGAACATGAGCTATGACCCAAGTGTGGGCAGGGGGCTCTGTGTGCTTGCAGTGCTAACCAGCCTTCGTGGTATTCACACCTGCAAAGGTGATAGAAGATGATCTAACCTAGTCAACTTAGGCACAAAACTAATGACTAAGTAAAATTGGAAACTAGGAAAATCCATAGGTCACATCATTAAATGTGTCTGTGATAAGCATCACTGCTCTCTGCTTACGTTATTTGCTAGTACTCTTTTATTTTAGTCTAATCCTAAGTGTTACTATAATGGCTTCTCAGCCTTTGGCTAAGATCAAGTGTTTAGATGTTACTGTAAAAGTTTTCTTTTTGTTCTATTTCAAATGTTTCTGCATATAATACTATAAAAGAATACTGGTAATATTTGCTTTTGTGTATAACTGGGATACATTTTTAAAGAAAAGATTTAATGATATCTAATTGACTAGACTGGTGTAAATTAAAGTGTAGAAAGTCAACGGGTACTTTGTTATAGTTTGAATTCTGTCATTACCTTTCTTGTAATCTTAGACTAAAACAGCATCATTAAAACAGAAATAACAGTTTACTCTTTTGCAGATTTTACAGTAAGGCAAAGTTAATAGAGCTGGAATATCCAGTATAATGGCCACAATACAAATACTATTGGTATCTCTCTTCCCACCTCCTCAGTTTTCAATATGTGTTATTTAACAATTATCAATGAAAAATGTATGAAGTACATAACCTTGCTTCACCATTCATTAGTTGTGTGACAACCTTTCTTAGCTTCCATTTTCTCATCTGTAAAATAGACATAATAGTAGGGCCTGCTTCATAGTTTTGTTATAAAAGTTAAATGAATTATTATAGAAAAAAGTCCTTAGAACAGTGCTTATATATAATAAGTGCTTGATAAATATAAGCTACTTTTACTTTGTTGCTGTTGTGGTGATGATGATGATATACCTACTATGCATTCAACCCTTGGATGAATATGATGAGCACTAGTAATATGCTTCCTCATCTCCAAGACATTTATTTGGAGGTAATATGCAGGTGAGGCCTTGAAATGAGCCTTGAAAGATAAGATTTGCAAAGTCTGGGGGGAGCCCTATCTTTTTTGTGCTAGACATCATAACATAGTCTACAACCTTTCTCTGCATGCCTCATGATAACCCTATCAGGTAATATAGACAGGACTTGCTGAATCAGGGATTGTTACCTAAATCCAAAGTCTTTCTTATTTCCATGCTGTACTGCATGTTTAATAATTATAGCTTGTATTATTCTGTGTCTTGGCCAGTTAGGTACTTCTAAATTTCCATTAGTTTTTAGTGAATAGTTTTGTTTTTACTAATTTTTTCCCTTTATTTTTACTGTCTGCATATATGCTGAATTGTATTTTTGCTTTTTAATTTTAATTTTTCTGATTTCTATTCTTTCATAATTTAACTCAGGTGTAATATCTTTGCTGAGAACTCTTCTTCTGGATGTGGTCCCAACAATTCAACAGACTGCTGCTTTGGCTCTTGGGAGATTGGCCAATTATAATGATGACCTAGCAGAAGCTGTTGTGAAGTGCGACGTTCTTCCACAGCTTGTTTATTCATTGGCAGAACAGAATGTAAGAATTTTAAAAAACTAGTTATATGTTTTTTGTTTTAGATCTTTAAAAATGTGACAGTTTGGATACAGTTGCAAGCCTGTAGGCATCAGAATTATTAGGGGGTTAACAAAATCTCCAATTCTCTGAGCTGCATGTAATCGTATTTTTAGGGTATTTTGCTTTGGTGCCAATAACCACCATTTATCTATTATTGATAATATAAAGAGAAAACAGATTTTTTAGGGGGGAATTATACATAAAGCAGTATTTCTATATATGGTAGTTTTAAACAATGCTATCGGATCTGTCTTAGGGAAGTATGTAGACCCTAGGCAAATAGTTGATCTCAGCAATCCTTATATGCTGGTGAAACCAAGTTAAGGGAAATAGTGAGAGACAGCCTTGAGGCAAGGGCTAGAGAAGCAACCAAAAAGAGGAAGAGAATAAGTATGTGTAATGGAAGGTTTGAGAAATCTTTTTTTACCAAGTTGTAGGCATGTCAACTCTGTTAAGCACTACCTAAAAGTGCCCCATTTTTCCCCCTCCTATCTGGTACCACTTTCTATTTCTATGCAGTGCCAGCTATTTGGTTTCCACAGTAGTTAAGGACCACTTGTAGGTAGGTTTTGGACTGTTCATTCTATTCTGTTAGTTTATCATAACCTAGGAATAGAGCTTTCTTGACATATCTTTGGGATTAAATTCATATTTGTGTAACAAAAAGACAAGCCAATTGAAAAATAGGCAAAGGAATTAAATAGACATTTCTCCGAAGAATATGTACAAACTAATGCTCCACAGCATTAGTCATTAAGAAATGCAAATCAAAACCACAATGAGGTATCACTTCATACCTTCTAGGGTGGCCATAATAAAAAATAAAAAGAAAATAACAAGTGTTGGTGAAGACATGGAGAAATTGGAACTTTCATACATTGCTGGTAGGAATGTAAAATGGGGGCAACCACTGTGAAAACACTTTGGCAGGTCCACAGTCAGTGAAACATTTTTACCACGTGGCTCAGCAATTCTATTCCTAGTTATATATCCAAAAGAATTGAAAACAGATGCTTCAGTAAAGCCTGCACACAAATGTTCATAGCAGCAGCATCCACAATAGCCAAAAGGTGAAAGCAACCTAAATCGATCAACAGATGAATGGGTAAACAAAATGTTGTGTATCCATATGATGGATTATTAGTCACAAAAGGAATAAAGTACTGATAAATGCTATACCACGGATGACCCATAAAAACATTATGCTAAGTGCAAGAAGCCAGACACAAAAGGCCACAGATTGTATGGTTCCATTTATATGAACTATCCAGAATATGCAAATCCATAGAGACAGAAGCAGATTAGTGGTTGCCAGGGGCTGGAAGGAGAAGGGAATGGGAAGTGACTGCTTTATTTGTAAGAAGTTTCTTGTCGGGGTGATGATAATAGTCTAGAACTAGACAGTGGTGATGGTTGCACAACATTGTGAATGCACTAAATGCCACTAACTTGTATACTTTAAAATGGTTAAAATGGTAAATTTTATGTTATGTGTATTTTGCCAGAATAAAAATAAATCCTAATGGTGCAGAAATTTGCCTTATGTTTATAGATCAGAGCGTCACTTAACTAATGCCTGTTATAGCTCTACAAGGAGTCACAGAAATTTTATTTTTCTTGTGGGTATTCCTTCTTTCATCAAATACTGTTGGACTTTCTTCCTCTTGGACTCTTAGCTCTTTCTTTTGAGAGCAGAGTCTGTATTCTGGTATCCCACGTAGAAGATTTTCAGTAGAAGTTTTCTAAGTTGAATGAATGTTAATTAGTTGTAGAGAGACAAAACACTAGAGCAGAAAAGTGAGGAGGCAGTGAAAACACGAAGCCTTTGCACCAGCTTCTGTCTCCCTCACCTTCCAGCCTTTAAGTCATTTCTCACAGGAGATTTAATCTCTTCTTTATGAAGTACAAAGTCCTGTGGTTTTGCTTTTTTTTTTTTTTTTTTTTTGGCCTTTCTTTTGATGAGGAATGGAAGAGAAGAGTGTTAGGAATTTGGGGGAAGTGAAAATTAGGAGAAAGAGGGAATGAGATCAGAAAGTGTGAGTTATAGGCACTGTAATTAATAGTGACTATTGATACCCATAAATGGTCTGTAAATTTGATAATTCTGCACTATAAAAAGTCAAATTAGCTAAAGTAAAGTAATGAAAATAAATGTATCACCATTTTTTCCCCCACATTTGTAAGAAAATAATCTATGGAAACCTACTTCAAAGCTCTACAGTAATATTTAGAGTAAATTAGTAGAAATTTGGTTACTTATATAATTTAAGAAACTAAAGAAAATATGTCAAATCAAAAACATCAGTACTAACATAGCATGTTTCTTATATTAGCAACATATACTGATTTTTAAGGTATACTATGTTTAAGATATACTTGATGTATTTTTTTCTCCTGTAATTTTCATTGTGTCAATATTATAGTCTAAGTGAATAGAATGCTTTCAAAACAGGTGCTGTAGTCAACTAGTCACTTTTTAGTAGTCACTGTGAAGAAATAGAAACTTAGAATGTGAAATAGGGGATTAAGTGGGTTTTATTAATAACAGAAAGAGGAGACCATTACTGTGTCATTATGCTAAGCATAAAACCATAGTGAGTGTCACAGCCACATATTTCCTATATATTTAATTTTTTTAGTGATGTGAAGAGAAACATGTTAGTCTTGTGTTTTAGTTTTATTTACTCATTCCTTAGTCAGACACAATGTATCTATAGGAAATATAAATATGAAGCAGTATTTAAAATTTACAAAATGGTAAGTAATTTGCTTTTATCTTAAAAAAAAAAAAGTATTTCTAGAGAAAATAACTTATATCCCATTGTTTGGCTGATTTATTTGCCAGGAAAAGTTTTAAAATATGTCATTAATGTTTTGCCTTTATGTTTATTTGATGATTGTAAGCACATTTTGGGACATGGTTGTTACTCAGAATAATTGGGGACACCAGAAAGATTAGTTGAGGTCATGAAAGGCCTACCATGCTTAAAGACTGAGGGCAAGTAAAGGAAATGAATTGGTCAGTTGACAGTGAGCTTAGTTGCACTTGCTAACAATCTAAGAGTTCCCAAGGGTCAAACAATACATTTTGGTGTAATGCAGATACATAAAATCTCATTATTTTATGAATTTGTGGAAAGTATGTTTATAATTTTATACAATTTCCAAATGCATGCTTCAGGATAAAACATTTGAAATACAATGTTAAACATACCTTGTTTTCAGTTTAGTTACTGAACAGAAGCAATGAGGGCACATCAAATAATCAAAATTATTTTGCAGGATGTTTTTCATCTTTTATATTCAAAAGCTGTTGAGCTTTATTTACATTAATGTTATTTTTTATGTTAGTTTTGGTCTATTTTAGATTTTGGTTTTCTAAGTACTCAATTCATTTTGAGTTTTGTCTATTTGACCCTTGTAGTGCTTCTACAAGAAAGCAGCTGCCTTTGTGTTACGAGCGGTTGGTAAACATTCTCCCCAGCTAGCTCAGGCGATAGTTGATTGTGGAGCACTGGATACACTGGTCATATGCTTGGAAGATTTTGACCCTGGAGTCAAGGAGGCTGCAGCCTGGGCACTTAGATATATTGCAAGACATAATGCAGGTAATTTAAAATATGCACAAACATATTTTAAAATAGGATTATTACAATTCAGATTTATTAGGTAAATCCAGTTTTGCTTAGTAAAACATAGATGGGGTTTTAATGATGTTTCTGTATGTGATGAGAAGTACATTTTGAATGATGGCCAAGTTGTTTGGATCATATATTCACAAACAAACAGAAAAACCCTATATATTTCAGTCTTTATCTTACAGAAGGGAAATTTGAAGAGGTGGAGAAAAGGAGAGAGGGGTGGCAGGGGATGGGAGAGTGGGCTTGAGTCTCAAAGGCCTTGGTAAATTGGTTCAGTTATTAGGTTGGTGCAAAAGTGTTTTTGCCATTAATGGCAAAATCCCCAATTACTTTTCCACCAACCTAATAAAAAATTATTTTAGTTAGTCACCCTCTTGGGGTCATTTGGTCTTCCTGCCCATTCATGATAGGGAGTTCCAAACCAACCAGGAGACGTATCACGAGTGAGTGATGTTGAGGAGATATGGACATAACTTTCTGGAAAATATTGGTATTCAACTCATACTGGGCAGGAAGAAGAGAAGGAGCATGTTCTCCTATAAACTGACAGCTCAGTGGGGTCATCAAGAAGGGACCTGGGCCTCTTGTGAGAGGATTGTGTCGATGCACCCAATTGGTAAAAAGTACATGAGGAACATAATTTTCCCCATCACTTTACAGAAGTTGCTTATGAACAAATAACGTAAGACGAAAATACAGTTTTAAAATAAACATATGTAAAAATGATCAACTTTGCTAGTAATCAACAAATTGTATATAAAAACATCAATTAAGATCTTTTAACCTGTTATATGAGTGGGGGGTGGTGGCAGAAGAGTAAAGCAGCAATATAGCCAGGTGATTAAGAGCACCGTGGCATTAGACAGGGTCTGAGTTTAGTTTGGATACTACCATTTAGTTGCTGTGTGACCTTGGACATGGCTTATAAACTTTCTGAGCCTTAGCTTCCTCATCTGCGGAAGAGGATGACTAATAGTGGTTACATTGGAGATTTGTTGTGAGGATGATGATGTGATACATGTAAAGCACTTAGATCAGTGCTTGGCATATGGAAATACTCAGTACATGTAACATATTAGTATTAATACTGAAGGTTAGAGTGGACAATATGACATGTGTGCACATTGGTGGAGGAACTACAAATTGTATAAACTGGTGGAGAGCAGTTTGACAAAACTATTAAAGTTGTGAAATAGATCATGGCTACCCTAAAGAAGCCTGCTTTGAGAATTCATCCTAAGGAAAGAATTCCACAGGGTAGAAAAGCTATATTCATGAAAATGTTATTATAGCATGATTTGTAAACACCTCAAATATTTGACAGAAATTTAGTGGATAAATTATGGAACTTAATGAAATCTCAGGCAACAAATTTAAAAGGTAATTATGAACCTACATGGTAACATGGAAAAGTGATTATAACGTTAAAAAAGATATAAAATTGTGTATTACAATTATAATAATGTAAAAATAAGTTTTTTTGTGGATATAATTACAAAAAAATCGTGTTTGTTTTCCTAAGGTGGTAAAATTAAGGAATTTTTTTCTTCATGTTCCAGATTTTCAGTGTGTGTCTATGTCTAAAATATTAGCTGCTGTGTATTGAGTAATTAGTATATGCCTGGCTCTGTGCTGTGTGCTTCAGACTCATTATCTCATTTTGATTGCAGTTACCCTTGGGTAGGTATTACTCTCCCTGTTAAATGGAGAAATAAAGTGGACTTTAGAAAGGATATCCAAAATTATATTAATGATGGAACTGGAATTTGAGTCTGTCTGACTCCAAAGCCTATGTTAACTACTATACCATACAGCTTCACTAAATACTTCCTGAAACAGTATTGAAGAAAAACTTCAAAATAGAAACAGGAAGAGGCTCTCCTATGGTTATATTTAATTTGGTTCTTAAAATGGTGACATTATTACAGACAAAATAGAAATAAAACAGTATAAAGGCAAGTTGAAAAAGACAACTGTTGTCATGCTTAGAATTATTCAGAATTAAATTACAAATTATTATTTTCTTAAATCTAGATTTTGATTTTCCAAATATGTTTACCTTAAGACTATTGTTTAGTACATGTTGATTGTGAAAACTACAGCAGGGTTTTAAATCAAAAACTAGTTATCATGGGAAACTACAAGAGTATATTTAGTAAGTTTTTTTTATGCCAGAGGGACACATTAGAGATTGTAACATGAGTGTTGGAAAAGAGCTTTGAGGGACAACTGTATAGATACTCTCTGAAGCAGGTGCCCCATAGATAACATTTCCACCCCTTCATTTTGTTGAGTCTGGGGCAAAATGATTATAGTTCATAAACAGGATCTGTCTTAGGGGTCCCATTCCAAATTCGTGCTATATTCTGGCTCCCACATGGAATTTCCACTGTAATTTAAATATTTCACAGTAGTTAGGGGCCTGGGACCCAGAAGCTCCCAGAAGACATTATTGCATAGATTTCTCAGAAGGAAAGGGAATTGTTACCTAGTAAATAATAAAAGTCATCACTCACATCCATATCAATGAAAATGGAGGATTTACCTCCAAATAACCTGATTTTTTTTTTTTTTTTTTTTTTGAGACAGAGTCTTGCTCTGTCACCCAGGCTGCAGTGCAGTGGTGCGATCTCAGCTTACTGCAACCTCCGTCTCCCAGGTGCAAGGGATTCTCCTGCTTCAGCTTCCTGAGTAGCTGGGATTACAGGGGCACCCCACCATGCCCAGCTAATTTTTGTATTTTTAGTAGAGACGGGGTTTCACCATGTTGGTCAGGCTGGTCTCGAACTCCTGACCTGATAATCTGCCTGCCTTGGCCTCCTAAAGTGCTGGATTACAGGCATGAGCCACCATGTCTGGCTTTTGTTTTGTTTGTTTTTTGAAAATAACCTAATTTCTTTATGATTTCCTAAAAGCAAAATATATTGAGATTAATGAATATTAGTGGAAAACCGTTTGTTAGACAGTTTAAGAAATATAAACCTTAAATTGAGATGCAAAAGAAGTAATGTGTACCTTTAAAGGCAATAGAAGGAAAAAGTTCTGTGTATAGGAAACACAATTAAAATAATTATAGAGAGAAGCCAATGGGCATTACCTGACTTTTCCTTATTTGAAAAATACAACTTCTAAAACTTATTTCTATGTATAGATTTTGAAGCATTTTACAGATAAACAAAGGGAACTTCGGGCTGACAACCAGAATGGTGGGTTTTTTTTTCCCAACTGTGTACAAATCATATCATTACATTTTATGATTGAATCACCAGTTATTGAATACACATGGCAATGTTTACCTCTGACTTTGCAGATAAATAAGTGATTTCTTTCTAGTTTTTCCTGCTCCTTAGTGACAGCTGAGGTAAAATTCTTCTCAGATTGGCTTTCTCTTTTCTTACTTTTTGTAACCCTTTCCCACTCTGCAGAATTCTTCTTTTGTTTCCTCATTCACACAACTTTTTTTAGTCTATTGTTATAATTCTTCTCTTTTATTATTAGCTATTGTTGTTAATCTCTTACCATGCCCACTTTATAAATTAAACTTTAAAAAGTTTGTATAAGTGTAAGGGGCACAAGTGCAGTTTTGTAAATAGATATATTGTATAGTTATTCTATTAACAAATTTATTTATTCAACCAATATGAAATCTGTCACTGTTTCCAAGGAATAGTCTTGCTTTTGGAAAGGGTGCCTCGAGAGCCTGTGCCAGCTGGAAGCGTGATAGGCAAGGAAGGAGGGATGGTGGGATTCCCCAGCCACTGGGCTTCCTCAGCTGATGGCTCATCTGCTGGAGGTGGGTGAGGGAATCTGCTGCAGGAGGTCCCAGGCCTTCCTCCCCTGGTCCCCAGCAGCCTCCCTCAGGCATTGTGACTGAAGTCCTGCGGCTCTGTGGAGAGTGCTTCCAATGAATGGCCTTCTGTGGAGACAGGGGCCACAATGAGAGCACTTGGGACTGAGGTGAGAGCAGCAGCCTGGCTGCAAGTGTGCGGAAGTGTTTTGTGTGAATGGTCTTCCACATTTGGGCTCAAAAATGATTTTAAATGTTTATTTTGGGAGCTTTAGCTAAAAAAAAAAAAAAAAAAAAAAAAAAAGTGTTTCTTTTTGGTAAACTTTGGCTTATCTCAAGCCTGGCAAAGAGGAATACATTTGATTAGACATTCTACAACTTTTAAATTATTGATATGATTGTCATGTAGATGATGAGACTGAAGTAGAGAGGTTAAAGGATTTATTCTGGTCACACAGCAGTTTATGCTGGAACTGCTTGGCAACTGCTCAGCACTTTCAGAGATTCTTGCATTTTATACTGTGAGGGAGGAAAGTGTACAAGATCTCATCATTCTTTTTTGGCTCCTTGTAATATCTGAAAGTCTTGCCAGATACCTCTGTTTCTAATCTCTGTTGGCTGCTTTCCACCTGGTTGACTCTTCCTTCTCTTGTGGACCTGATTTCTGTCCAGCTCTGTGGCAGTTGAGAGATGAACTTGCTGCGCCAGAGATGAGCAGTGCTTGCAGGGGCTGGCTGATGTGGACATGACGGAAACATTGAGTCGATTGTATCCTCTTTACTAGATAGATAATGTAAGCAAGGTCTCAAGATGAGCTGGCAGCCCGATTGTTTTCTATCTTATATCAATGATTAAATGATAAAATGAAAAGTTTAAAATTCAGAATTTTTGTGAATATTCTTCTCATGCCACCCATGTACAAATATCAATAGCTTAAATGTGCGGAACAGGCTTAGGAAACAGTAATTAATTAAAAAATCTCACCTACTTATTTACGGTGAGAACACAAAATCTAGTCTTAGCAATTTTCAAAGTAATTAACTTTTAAAAAACTCAAATATTCGTGACAAATATCAGAGATAACAGCTAAGGACTTTGGTTTTTCTTAGAGGGAGAATGGATGGGGAGAAGGGACTGGAGCCTGGTCATTAAAAATTGTTTTAAAGGCCTGCAGACAGCCGTCTTTACTGACGCCTATAGATTTCGGTTGGTTCCAGTAACATATTTTGCTGCTTTATCTTTCTTTTTATATCTTTTTTTTTCTATTGTGGGGGTTGAGGAACACAAACCTAGAGGCAGATGAGGTATGTGGGATAACATATATTATATATTTCATTTATTTTTATCCTAACACTTATTTTCACAAATATATTTGTATTTTTTTAGGTGCTAGTGAAAAAGGTATAAAGTGAAAATAAATATCCCTCTATGTTCTTTGGGCATAGAGAACAAATGTGCTAAACAAAAGAACATTTTAATTAATTATAACCTTGTTTTACTTGGTAGTTACCTAATTGGTTGGTTATTTTTAGGGTTCAGTTTGTGTGGTGCTGGTAAAAAAGTTGTGATTCTCTTGTATTTTTGTTTCTTGTAATTTTTTTTTTTTTTTTTTTTTTTTTGAGATGGAGTCTTGCTCTGTCGCCCAGGCTGGAGTGCAGTGGCATGATCTCGGCTCACTGCAAGCTCCACCTCCTGGGTTCACACCATTCTCCTGCCTCAGCCTCCCGAGTAGCTGGGACTAGAGGTGCCCGCCACCACGCCCGGCTAATTTTTTGTATNTTGAGATGGAGTCTTGCTCTGTCGCCCAGGCTGGAGTGCAGTGGCATGATCTCGGCTCACTGCAAGCTCCACCTCCTGGGTTCACACCATTCTCCTGCCTCAGCCTCCCGAGTAGCTGGGACTAGAGGTGCCCACCACCACGCCCGGCTAATTTTTTGTATTTTCAGTAGAGACGGGGTTTCACCGTTAGCCAGGATGGTCTTGATCTCCTGACCTCGTGATCCGCCCGCCTCGGCCTCCTGAAGTGCTGGGATTACAGGCTTGAGCCATGTGCCTGGCCCCTCTTGTAATATTTTTAGTTGGGAACTCTTGGCTAATAAAATCTTCTAATTTTTTTTTAACTTAGAATCTGGAGCAACAAAATGTAATATATAAGCTCAGATTCCTAAGTTACTTATGCCTCTAACTTTTTATATGAGGCTAGCAATCCATTTATTTAACAGTGTCATCATCATGGTAATCATCAAAATGTACTTGAGGCATTTATGTCTGTGTTCCCATATCTTTCCAACTGTATAAAGTAAAATAAATTGACTAAGACCTCATGTGTGGGACTTTATAATCTAAGGCAGAAAAATTAATACAGATGAGCATGAAGGTCATCTAGACAAACATTGACACAAGGTACAATACTATATTAAAAAGCATATATAATGCATTGGGTGACTATACATTAGAGTAAATGAAAGATGAATTATAACTGGGCACAGTGGCACGTGCCTGTAATCCTAGTACTTTGGGAGGCTGAGATGGGAGGATCACTTGAGCCCAGGAATTCAAGACCAGTCTGTGAAACATAGTGAAACCCTGTCTGTAAAAATAAAATAAAAAGAATTCACCAGATGTTGTGGTGTGCACCTGTGGTCTCAACTATTTGGGAGGCTGAAGTGGGAGGATCACTTGAGCCCAGGAGGTTGAGGCTGCAGTGAGCTATGATTGTGCCACTGAACTCCAACCTGGGCAACAGAGCGAGACCCTGTCTCAAAAAAAAAAAAAAAAAAAGATGAATTACGAGTTACATTTTTTGTACAATGGCAAAAAGAGGAATCTTTACTTTCTCAAGAACTTTGTTACATCCAGATAACAACTGAACAGTCCTTGGCTTAGAAATACAGGAGGAAGTGATACATGCAGTAGTAAGAGGAAGGAAAGTGCTTTGTCCTACAAAATACCTCCTCTACCTGATAACACCTACAATTCTTGTAGTTTAAATCTTTGTTTTTGGCTTTATGCAAATACCTGTGGGAGAAA
The DNA here is from genome assembly GCF_003255815.1 of Theropithecus gelada. Taxonomy (NCBI): domain Eukaryota; kingdom Metazoa; phylum Chordata; class Mammalia; order Primates; family Cercopithecidae; genus Theropithecus; species Theropithecus gelada. The sequence goes on along the minus strand of NC_037677.1, from coordinate 27,471,543 downwards.
TGTCAAGTCTATGTGTGCTGAGTGGATAAAGAGAAGGATATTTTGTATACTGGTGGTTTGGAAATAAACCAAGTTTGAACAATGCACCATGACATGTTTCTCTATTGTTTCTTAAACTTAGTTTGTTTTCCAGTCACTGGCCTGTAAATCTGCCTAATACATTTTTGATATTGGGGGGAGAAACCCACTTTTATTTACATTTGAATTTCTAGAAATACATGAAGCAAAATGTACTTGATTGAAATTTGAAAGTATTCCAGTTGAGCGTTTTACAAACGTCTACAAGAGAGTTTGCTATTAGAAGCTCAGGACTTGGTTAGCATAAGAATTGTACCTTGAGATAAGACATGTTCATCATCTTATTTTCCCATAGATTTTTAAATCCACAGTCTACAGGAAAATAGGAGCTGTATTTTCATCATGTTAGCTGACTGATTTTGCACAGTTAATTTTTGGAGCTTGGTTTGCTCTTATCAGGGTTTTAGATGAATGAACCAGTTTGCTCTAAAAGTGTGGAATAAGTTAATTGCCTCAAAGGATTTTCTTTTTTCTTTTTTTTTGAGACGGAGTTTTGCTCTTGTTGCCCAGGCTGGAGTGCAATGGCGCCATCTCAGCAACTTCCGCCCCCCTGGGTTCAAGCGATTCTCCTGCCTCAGCCTCCCGAGTAGCTGGGATTACAGGCGCCCACCACTACGCCTGGCTAATTTTTGCATTTTTAGTAGAGACGGGTTTTCACCATGTTGGCCAGGCTCGTCTTGAACTCCTGACATTGTGATCTGCCCTCCTCGGCCTCCCAAAGTCCTGGGATTATAGGTGTGAGCCACCATGCCCCGCCACCTCAGAGGATTTTCAAAGATAGAACCTCTAGCGTTTTTGGTGTCACTGTGCTATAACTAGCCATAGACCATTTCTCTAGATCCCCTTTGATCCCACACTACAGTGTTAGCAGTATGGTAGCCTCTATTCACCTGGGACTTTTGCACACTTGAACTGAGGCTAGTGCACATTAAGGAGCTACATTTTTTATTTTATTGCCATTTAATTAATGTAAAATTAAAAATTGATACTCAACTTATTTAAAAATTTGTAGGTATAATTGGAGCAACTTGGATATGTGAATCTACCTTTTCAACTGTAAACTTTTTGAAATCTAAATACTTACTGAGCATTTCTGATGAAAATGTAGTGGCTGAATTGAGAAATGCTGTAAGTGCAACATACACCCTAGATTCCAAGGCTTAGTGTGAAAAAATGTAAAATATCTCACTAAATGTTTAAAACATTGATTGCATGTTGAAATTATATTTCAGATATATTGTGTTAAAGTATATTAAAATTATTTTCACCTATTTCTTTTTACCTTTAAAGTGTGGCTAATTTCGAGTTTTAAATTATGTTATGTGGATAACATTTCTATTGGATAGCACATGAAATTATTGTGTCTATGCTTTGTAGATACTTGTTAAAAGGCAATGTGCTGATAATCCTGTGGTCTTAAAAAGACGTGTGTTATCTTTGTTTATACATACATGTATACAAACATACATGTATACAAGTATACATACATGCATGTGTGACTGTAGTAGCCAGCCTCCCAGATCATATGTCCTGGTTTTCAGACCCTTGTTCAGACTTCTCCTGCATTATACCAGGGCTGGTCTGTGTGACCAGCAGAAGTCATGGTATGTCACTTCCTGAGAGCAGGTTATAAAAGATACGAGGCCAGGCACAGTGGCTTATGCCTATAGTCCCAGCACTTTGAGAGGCCAAAGTGGGAGGATTGCCTAAGGCTGGGAGTTTGAGACCAGCCTGGGCAACATAGCGAGATCTCATCTCCAAAAAAAAAACAAAAAACAAAAAACAAAAAACAAAAAAATTAACTGAGTATAGTGGTGTGCAGCTACTTGAGAGGGTCACTTGAGCCCAGGTGAGGAGGGTCACTTGAGCCCAGGAGTTTCCGGCTGCAGTGAGCTATGATGGTGCCACTGCACTCTGTCCTGAGTGAGATCCTGCCTCTGGATAAAAAAAAGAAAAAAAAAAAAATCAGTGCTTCTGTCTTGGGCACTGTATCTTTCTTGGGCCACTTACTCTAGGGGAAGCTGGCTACCATGTTACGTGGACACTTAGGCAGCCTATGGAAAGGTCCACATGGTGAAGAACTGAGGTTTCCAGCAGCCAGCAAGGAACGGAGGCTTCCCAGCAATGATGGGATTGAGCTGGAAGCAGATCCTCCCCAAGGTGGGCCTTCAGGTGACTGCCCCAGCTGACAATTGGACAGCAACTTTGTGATTCTGAGCCACAACCACCTAGCTAAGCTGCTCCTGAGTTCCTGACCCACAGAAACTCTGAAATAATAAGTGATGTTGTTTTAAGCTGCTCAGTTTGGGGTTGTGTGTTACATGACAATAGATAACTAATATGTAATCTGAATGCAAAAAAGGTTCATTATACTATATAATAGCAAACAACCAAACCAAACCAAACCAAAAATTAATTAAATGTCCTCAAGTGGGAAACTGGTTAAGTAAATGATGGCATATTTGCTCAGTGGGATATTAGGTAGCTGTTAAAAATGTTGGGTTAGCTGAATCCTCAGGAATAAAAGTAGCCAGTGGAAACCCATGAGGGTGTGAGAACCACTCAGGGGAGTCACATCAAGCACTGCTGACCAGGGACTACATTTATAAAAACATGACATCAACATATTACCCTCCCAATGTTTTATTTTTATTTCCTCTTTCTGTTTTCTCTCTCCTTTACCTGTTCTAGAGAATCCCATCAGAATACCTGTGGCCTTTTGCTGTCTAGGCTTCTTCATCAGATTGTGCTCCTTGAAGACAGGGACTTCTTACCTAGCACTGGGCTGGAGCAAAGAGTGCATACCATTGAAGTTTGAATAATAACATATGCATTTCCCATGGTTTTTAAACTGTTTTTCTATTATTTATTTTTAAAATTATTTTTGTATATTAATTAAAAGTTGTTATATATTTACAGGGTACAAGTACAGATCTTTGTTTTTTGTTTTTTTGGGTTTTTTTTGAGACAGAGTCTGACTGTCGCCCAGGCTGGAGTGCAGTGGTGCAACCTCAGCTCACTGCAACCTCTGCCTCCTGGGGTCAAGCGATTCACCCACCTCAGCCTCTTGAGTAGCTGAGATTGCAGGTGCATGCCACCACGCCTGGCTAATTTTTGTATTTTTAGTAGAGATGGGGTTTCACCATGTTGGCCAAGTTAGTCTTGAACTCCTGACATCAGGTGATCTGCCCACTTCGGCCTCCCTAAGTTCTGGGATTACAGGCATGAGCCAGTGCGCCTGGTCATGAGTACAGATTTCTTACATGCATACATCGCATAGTGGTGAAGTCTGGGCAGGTTTTTTTTTTTTTTTTTTTAAGCAAAATGCAAAATTATAGGTAGAGTGAAACCACAACTATGGTTGCAAATGCTATATAAAGCAGGTGGAAAACAAATAAAATAACTTCTAGATTCAAAAAGCATTACTTTGTAAAGATGTAATTCCAATTATTTTAGTTATTTTCTACTTTACCAGGACACTCCAGACCCTCTTGTAGTTTTGAGTTACTCTATTCAGCTTGGTCTCAGCTGTTAAAAGTCTGATGCTAAATTAGTGGTGGGGATGGGAGCTAAAATGACTTCAAATTTCCTCAGCCTATTGTTGTTCAAGGCTATAACCAAGTCTTTTTTTTTTTTTTTCTTTCTCACTTTCCTTTTGTCTGGTCTCCACTTCTTGACTTTTTCTTACCATGTTTTGAAGCTGCTTTTTACTTGAGTCCTTTGAGAGCAGCCTTACCTCCCAGCTGATTGTAATTTCTTACTAAAGCCCTGTTAACTTCAGATCAATGACTTATTGGACTCACTTGACTTTTTAAAGGAGCCAGAATTATTTTGCCTTTAAAGCAAATGTATGAAACACTCAACCCATGTGTTAGGGTTAAACTAATTGCTCCGATGATTGGGTGGAGGGAAGCGAGATAGAAATGGTGAGAGTAAAAAAAAAAAAAAAAAAAAAAAGGGTGAGAGTAGGAAAAATGACATTTGTGTGTGTGTGAAAATAAAAATCACTCGAGACTTTTACATAGTAATATGCAAATTCTCCCTTTATGCTTTTCTCACTTCCACCTGCAATTGGAGATGTCAATCTCTCAGCTGAGAATGATAGCTCTAGTGAGTCACTGTTGCCTATGGAGGGATGTTGTCTCGCAGATGTGTCGGTGTAGAACAAAGCTTTTTGTGGTAGTGGCCTCCATGATGCCTGCCTCCTCTTATTCACATCCTTGTGTAGTCCCCTCCCCCATTGCACCAATGCACTATAGCAGAGGCAATGCTATGCCACGTCCAGGCTTAGATTATAAAAGGCATTTCAGTCTTCTCTTTTGAATCACTCACTTTGGGGGAAGCCTCATCAAGAGCAGCCTATGTAGAGGCCCATAGGGTGCGGAACTAAAGATTCCCTTTAACCTTCCCACGAGTGTGCCTGGACACACATCCTCAATTGACTGCGGCCCCAGTTGACTTCTTGATTGTAGCCTAGTGATAGGTCTTGAGCCTGAACCTGCCAGCTAAGCCACTCCTAGATTCTTGACCTACAGAAACTATGAGATAATAAATGTTTGCTGTTTTAAGCTGCTAAATTTGGTGTGATGTTACATAGCAGTAGATAACTAAACCAGTTGTAAACAGCTGGGTTAGACCAAAACCTAAAGAGATTTTTCTTTTCTTTTTTTTTGAGACAGGGTCTTGCTCTGTTGCCTAGGCTGAGTACAGTGGCATGATCACACCTCACTGCAGCCTCTGCCTCCTGGGCTCAAGCAATCCTCCCACTTCAGGCTCCTGAGTAGCTGAGACTACAGGCGTGTGCCACCATGTCCAGCTAATTTTTGATTTTTTTTTTTTTTGAGACAGGGTCTCTATATGTTTCCCATGCTGGTCTTGAACCTCTGGATGCAAGCAGTCCTCCCACCTTGGCCTCCCAAAGTGCTGGGACTACAGGAGTGAGGCACTGTGCCTGGCCAACAGATTTCTTTTACTTTGGAAGTGCTATTGCCAAAATCATACTGGAGTTACCAGTAAGTAACCAGCTGTGGTAATTGCAGCAACATATTTGTTATTATAATTTTACCCAATCATGAAAAATTTGGTTGAATGGGATGAGGAATTATTATTAACATAACATTAATATCATATAAGTGGCAGCCAATTTTAAATGTAGGGTTTTTTTTTTTTTTTTTTTTTTTTTGAGACAGGGTCTTGCTCTTTTGCCCAGGCTGAAGTGAAGTGATATGATCTTGGCTCACAGAAACTTCTGCCTCCTGGGTTCAAGGGGTCCTTCCACCTCAGCCTCCCAAGTAGCTGGAACTATAGGTGCTTGCCACCATGCCTGGCTAATTTTTGTATTTTTTGTAGAGATGGGATTTTGCTGTTGCCCAAGCTGGTTTTGAACCCCTGGCTTCAAGCAATCTGCCTGCCTCAGGTTCCCAAAGTGCTAGGATCCCAAAGTGGCGTGAGTCACTGTACCCAGGCAAAATGTAGGTTTGTTTTTGTTTTTGTTTTTGTTTTTAACCTGCTTTATTTCAAAAAGCCTTTGAAGTGATATAGCTGTATATTTTTATGGCAAAACCCAGCCCATCTTCAAACTGATAAATAGGGCCACCTAACTGCAAATAAATGATTAATTTATAACTTTCTTGTATTTTTTAATGAAACAAAATATAACTTTTGTAGGGCTTAGAAACAGTTAAAAGCAGTGTTTGAAAAAAATTAAAAAGCAATAAAGTTTAAAGAGATTAGAGTTCCAGAGGAGTTTTTTAATTAGTGTGCTGGATACTTATTTTTTTCTTTTTTCTTTTTGGAGAACCTCTTCATTTTGAATTCTTTTTATGAGTCCTCATGATCACTTGTTTGCTCAAATTCTGTCTCACATCTCCATTATGAGCTGAAAAATTATTCAAGTATCATGTTTAGAGTAATCCTTTCTTATGAGTCAACTTTTAGGTTTTTATTAATTTCTCAGAATTCTCTGAATTTTCTTATGTAACCACAATAGTGGTTTTTCCTCTGTGACCCCAAACATGACTTCAAAAATTAGGAGTAGAAAGAACATCACCTTTCCATGCCCAGAAAGCCCTGCACGGGCTGTTTTAGAGGCTGTAAGATTTAAGCCTGTGGTTGTAATGGGGTGGTTCAGGCTGCAGCAGGCCCACAGAGGGATATGTTTTATATGGCCAGCACCATGTTGTCTCACACAGTGTTCTAAAAACAAAACGAAACAAAAAGGCCTGACAACAGTAGGCCTATATCTATATTCCTACATGGCGACACTGAGCTGAAACTCAGAAACTGCTGCCCCTTGTAGATGGTACCTAGACTTTTGCACTCACTACTGCTCTGCTGTTCCCTGACCTTATTTTTATTTTTATTTTTAAGCATCCTCTGGCTTCATTTATTTATTATAGTTACTTTCCCGGGCCCTGTGGGCATTTGCATTGACCACTTCTGATCTAAACAGACAACTAGCCATGACGTAATTGAGAGAGGTTGGAGGCACTGGGGCACTGTTAAAGCAAGATTACTTTTGTCTGATTTACCTAGTAACAACCATACTTATGCTATGCTAAGGGACATTCCTGTCTGCCCTCTTCCCTTCCAGTCAACATGGAGTCATTTCTAACGTTCCACTCACGCAGCTTTAGATTGTACTAATCTTATGAATGTTGTTGATCTTAAAAGTCCTCCTTTTAATTTACGTTCTCTTTTTGTTTTAAACTTAAACCTAAAGTCATACTGAGGTTTTTGATTATTCTAAGTTGAAGATTTTGATCCACTTAAATTGTAACACTTCTCGTGCCTGTTACTGACAGATCACAGCAAGCTTAGAAAACAAACAAACCAAAAACCCAGATTCCAAGAGCAGCACAGAATGAAATTCTTAAGAAAATGCAACTGTGTGAGAAGCAAAGTCTTGTCACCCCAAGTTTTTATATGTTATTACTGATCAAAAAATGGTATGCACATAACCCTCATAAATGTTGTTGGAAATAATTATGGAAAAACAGAGAGAGGCAGAGAAGTGTGAAAAGATGACACTTCCCTCTCCCTTGTCACAGTACCACAGAGGAGGCTGCCTCAGTTTCTTCACTCAAAATGAGCTATTCCTCAGCCAAATAAAACTAGTTATTCCTTTATTAAAAACAACTGATCATCAAATTTGGCGACTGTACATTTTTGTCTACATATATGCAATAAACAACTTTAATTATTATTTGTGAATAATGAAGGTGCTATTGGATAGTTTCCTCTGACAGTTTGCATTAAAAAAAAAAAGAAAGTTTAGTTAAACTATTGTGGAAAACAGTGTGGCGATTCCTCAAGGATCTAGAACTAGAAATACCATTTGACCCAGCCATCCCATTACTGGGGATATATCCAAAGGATTATAAATCATGCTGCTATAAAGACACATGCACACTTATGTTTATTGCCGCACTATTCACAATAGCAAAGACTTGGAATCAACCCAAATGTCCATCAGTGACAGATTGGATTAAGAAAATGTGGCACATATACACCATGGACTACTATGCAGCCATAAAAAAGGATGAGTTCATGTCCTTTGTAGGGACATGGATACAGCTGGAAACCATCATTCTCAGCAAACTATCGCAAGAACAGAAAACCAAATACCACATCTTCTCACTCATAGGTGGGAACTGAACAATGAGATCACTTGGACACAGGAAGGAGAACATCACACACTGGGTCCTATTGTGGGGAGGGGGGAGGGGGGAGGGATAGCAATAGGCGATATACCTAATGTAAATGACCAGTTAATGGGTGCAGCACACCAACATGGCACGGGTATACATATGTAACAAACCTGCACGTTGTGCACATGTACCCTAGAACTTAAAGTATATATATAAAAAAAAAGGTTAAAAGTAAATAACCCCTAATGTTTTAAGAATGTAATATTTTAACTTTAATAAGGGTATGAATTAAGGCAGCAGGGTAAGGGTGAAAAAGTAAATGAATATTATTTCTAGTATATACTATTAATTCTTTCAAGAAGAAGAATTATATACTCTTTTCATATAATTTAAAAAAATAGTGATAGAGGCAGGATGAACTAGCCTGTTGGATGTGTAATATGTATGATGTGTATTATTTAGGTGTGCCTTATTAAAGAGGACATACATTCTACCATCTTTTAAAATAAAAAACTTTCAGCTGTATTAAAAAATAAGCTAAAAATTTTATATTTGTTTTTTCTTTGTAATAATGATGCTAGTACAGTTAGGCCCAGCAGTAGCTATATGTATGGGTGAGAGACATGCTTGTATTTATTTTTTAAAAAATCACATTGAAGAAAATTTGGCAAACAGAGAAAAAATATACTACCCATAGTACCATCAACCCAGTATAAATGCTGTTAGCATGTTGGTATAACATGTAGCCTTTTCTCTTTGCATTTTTAGACATAGTTATAACCACTTTTTAATCTTGTTTGTTATGTAACAGTATAGGATATGTCACATGTTATTGTATAATGGAAGATATATTATAAACATTTTTTGAAGATTTACTTAAAATTTGAAATGAGGCAATGATATGTTCAGGGACTGAAGATAAATTTCGTGGCTGACTGCTTTTTTTGGTCAACCTTTTATGAGCATCTAAGTCAGTACACATCAATCTTTGATTTCATAAGTGTGATAATTGAACATCTAAAAACTCATTTCCACTTTTGAGTTTAAAATGAACTTCATGAGATTTCTCCTATGGGAAGTGATTTTTAGGTGTGTGAAGTTTTGTATGTGTTTTGGTTGCTGCTGGGTTTTTTTGAGTAGAAAATACAGAAAAAACTGGGCACAGTGGCTCATGCCTGTAATCCCAGCACTTTAGGAGACCGAGGCGGGTGGATCACGAGGTCAGGAGTTCAAGACCAGCCTGGCCAAGATGGCAAAACCCTGTCTCCACTAAAAATACAAAAAATTAGCTGGGCATGGTGGCAGGTGCCTGTAATCCCAGCTACTCAAGAGGCTGAGGCAGAGAATTGCTTGAACCCAGGAGGTGGAGGTTGCAGTGAGCCAAGATCGCACCACTGCATTCCAGCCTGGGCAACAGAGCAAGACTCCATCTCAAAAAAGAAAGAAAGAAAGAAAGAAAATACAGAAAAAAAGAAAAGAGGAGAAGGAAGGAAGGTTGGAAGCACTTCCTGAAATGATACTTTTGTATACATTTTCCCTGAACACTCCACAGACCTGATTCCTGGCTGTGTTCTATACTTGTAGTGGCCTGTTCATGTATTCACTCTGAGCGGGATTTTCTAGAACAGAACAATGTTTTTATTCCCCTTCCCCAAGATCTAGCCAAGTGTGCAGCACATAGTAAGCACTTAACGAGCACTCAGTGAGTGAAAGAGGAGAGAAAACCATGTACAGACACCAAGCATAAGAGAGGAAGGAATTATATCAGGATGTTTTTAGCTGTAAGTTGTAGAATGTAAACTACAAGTGGCTTAAGCAATAAGGACATTTTTTAAATTCACATGACACGAAGTTCAGAGTAAGGGCAGTTCCAAAGCTGGTTTTGCAGCTGAACAGTGTCATGGAGTACCTGGATGTTTTTCATTTTTGTACTCAGCCATCCTCAGCATATTGGTGATTTCTTCCATTATAGTTGCAAGATGGATGTAGGAGTTCCAGATGTTATTTGCAGACATGACCATATCCAACAAAGCAGAGATGGTGTTTTCTGCTGTGTATCTCAGTTTTTACAGAGCTTTCACAGTTGCTTCCACCTGACTTCTGCTTAGGTCTAGGATTTGCTCACAAGCCTCTGCCCTAGCTGACGATGGCTATTGGGTAGACGCCAACAGTGGCTGGCATAGAAACATCAGAGGAAACAATAATGGGAAAAAGAGTAGTGACAGAGGCAGAGTGAAATAACCTGTTGGATGTGTAATATGTAGAGTCTACATTATTTAGGCCTATTGTATTATTTCCTGTATATACATTCACTGTCTGATATTTAATATTAACATATGTTTGAAGCTAGGAGAACAATACTTCTAAGCAAAAAGTGTGCTACTCAAGAGCAGTAGAACCATATACATTTGGGGATGTAAACTATATGAAATTGCAAGTACAAAATTGCTAGGCCCACTTTAGGTCCTTGGAAACTTCATTACCTTCATGGCAAATCTTTTTCCACTGCCATCCTTAGCCGTCCCCACATTTAACATTGCTACGCTGGAGAGAATAGAAAACTTGGGTAACAAGTTAGAAGAACAGAATTTGTTTTCTTATTAACATTATGTTATTCTAAGGAAGGAAGATATTGCACTCAAGAATTACTCAAGGAGCAAGTCAAATGAATGGGAATTATAAAGGTAGATAATAGATGTTTTTTAAAAAGCATCTTGAGTTTTTAATAGTACTTTTAAACAGTTGTAGTTTGCTACATATTCTTTACTCCTATAAACTGCGTATAAAAGTGAAAATATATCAAAACAAAATATTCAGCCCATTATATATATATTCCAGGTGTTCTTAAATAGGAACATATAAATTATTACTGTATGACACCTGTATAATTTGGATTGAGTTGAATTCTTAAGCAGAATGTTAATTACCAGAAAATGAGTATTTTATTTAGAAATTATATGTAATATAACATTTTATATTTTTTTCCCATTTCCTTTGGATGGGGGTGGGGGTGTGGTGTGGGAAGAGAAATAGTGATCACCTATGTCACCTGCTGTCTTCATGGTCTTCAGTCTATTGCAGTAGCATCCCAGAGGCTGTTTCTGAGGAACCTGTTACATTGCTAGATTGATACTGCAGTCTGTTGGCTATTGTCTTCTTTTTTAAAAACAAAGCAAAACAAAACATATTCCTCTCATCTACCTCTCGTTCTTGACATTACTTAAGAACTTCCCATAGTATACTAGCTTTTACACCAAATTTTAAAAATTGAAACATACCTTTGCCAATGAATGTAGTGTTAATTTGCAGAAGTGTGTCATTGGCATCGAGTTGAATGAGCCTGTCACTTAATAGCCCTCCATTAATACTTGTTTAATGAAAGAATGAATGAACTGTTTATACAATATTGGGACTTTAAGATAATTATGATAATTTAAGGGAAGCAAATATTGGACACTAACCTGTATTTGCTAACATTTTCTTTTAGAAGATGTGATATTACCAATACTTTGAAAAATCAAACACTGTATTATCTTCAAATTAAATACTTTAAGTGATATGCTAAATAGAGCTCTTAGCTTGACAGTTAAGACATTTATATATAACTAAGGCACTACACATCTGGGAAAATAAGAACATATTTTGAAAGGAAGAGATTCCAGAAATGGGTGTCTGTGATTCAGTAAGAGGGGCCATGAATACAATGTGAGTAGTATCTGTAACTGCATGTGGTGCTTTATGCTTCTCAAACGGCAGTTTTTCCATGATATTATATGGGTCTGCTTGCCTGTCTCCCATTATCTGTAATTTAAAATGTGCTATTTTTGTAAGCTATTATTCTTGGACATACAAGTAAATCAACATGTATATTCAAAAGATATGTACTTGATTTCTGACAAGAGTAAGATAAATTTATTATTGTATCTAAACATTAACATTTATATACAAAAGTTTATTGATTAGTAGTAGATCTCATTTTTGAAAGTATTTTTACATGTACAATGAAAAGGCAGCTTTCTATTTTGTATGAAAGTTTTAAAAAATCTTTTAAAAGTACTACAAGATAAAAGGAATCTAAAAATTGACATTATTGGCACAAGATTCATGTTAATGTTTACTCACGTAAATAGCACAAAATATTGCCTAATTAGTGTGGTTGGTAAATTTTTGGTACTTAAATTTTCTCTGTTATTGTAAACCATGCATAAAATGCTTGTCTATTGAGAAGTGCAGAATTGTCAGAGCTTAAACAGCTGACATCTGCTTACTCTCTTAACAAAAATATTAAAAAAAAAAAAAAAGAATAACAAGCCATTTCAGCCTAATCTACCTCAAATGTGTTCATGTAAATGGAGGTCCATCTATTGACCTGTATTCTTTTCAGCTCAGGATTGGTCCACATGGTTTATGAAACCAGGAAGCCTGATTTGAAATGCAGATGTCGAGAGAGTGAAGTACACCCTCCCCTTTTTTCTTTGCTGTATCTGTCAGGGTGAAAAATGGCTTGCACAAGGGTCAGTCACCCATACTCACTTAATTACTTTTCTTGGACCCACAGAACTGTCACAAGTTGTGGTGGATGCGGGAGCTGTTCCTCTTTTAGTACTCTGTATCCAGGAGCCAGAAATTGCTTTGAAAAGGATTGCTGCTTCAGCCCTCAGTGATATTGCAAAGCATTCTCCAGAGTTAGCACAGACAGTAGTGGATGCAGGAGCTGTTGCTCACTTAGTCCAGATGCTCCTGAACCCTGATGCTAAATTGAAGGTATTTCAAAATAAGGTTGAAAAGCATATCAGCCTTTTTATAATGTAAGAAAATGGAAATGCGTACATGTGAATATTTCGCATCTAAAAATAATTAGTAAATTATCATTGAAAACAGATATGAATATATTATGTATTTGGTCTCTTAATATGTGAAAATAATACCATAAGGATTAGATAACAAAGATGTGATTGGGGAAACTATGTATAAGATCAGAAGTAACAACAGTGTTAACATTAATAATTAAAATACAGAATCACATAATGATTAAATCTTTGGTTTGGAAAAGACCTAAAGATTTTTTAACCCTCCACCATAATATTGTTTCTTATGGAAATTGCCATATTTATCTTAGCCTTTTTTATAGCTTTCTAAAATCTGATTTTTAGTCAACAGTCACCAATTATACTTTTATATTCTAATAGTTACACCCTATAATGTTTTAAAATTGTTAATGTTAACTAAGCAATGGAACATTCTTTGAAATTGTATCAGCATCATGTCAAAGATATTGTTCTGCTTGATGATTTTTGCACTAAATGATCACATTTCTCATAAATTAGCAATTTCAGTATTGCATAATTAAGAAATGGTATTCATCCAGAGGTCATGTTATTTAATCATCTGTAATAGAGTTTCAAAATATTAAGAACTAATTTGGAAATTAGGAATTTTTAAAACTTGGGTATAAGACTAGAATGTGAATGTCTCAAGACTAAGAAGTCTTAGGTTGTTTAGGCATGTATATTTTTTTCCCTTTATAAAAGAATTTGAATATATATAAAACTGTTTAAATCTGAACTCTGTAGTGGATGCTATATAGTGTTTTGTTTTGGTTTTTTTTTGCTTCACAGCATCAGATCCTTTCAGCTCTCAGTCAGGTTTCGAAACATTCCGTGGATCTGGCAGAAATGGTTGTTGAAGCAGAGATTTTTCCAGTTGTACTTACCTGTCTGAAGGACAAGGATGAATACGTGAAGGAAAATGCTTCTACTTTAATTAGAGAGATTGCAAAACATACACCCGAGGTGAAAAGAAACTTCAAGCCACAATAATATGTAATAGTTTTAGTTTTTAAATAAAACATCAATTTGTTTATAGGGCCTAGGGGTTGTGGCACATGATCTAGATGGGTTGGGATTTCTTGTCTTCTGCACTGCTGATGTTTTGGACTGGGTAGTTCCTTGTTGTGGGGGGCTGGTCCTGCACATTGTAGGATGGATGTTTAGCAGGATCGCTGGCCTCTGCACACTAGATGCCAAAAGCACCCTTCCCCCACAAGTGGTGACAATAAAAAATGTCTCCATACTTTGCCGTATGTTCCTCAGGCAGCAAAATTGCCACTGGTCGAGAACACTGGGTTATATTAGCTGAGTTTGAGCTTGAAATCTGTTTTTAGTCATTTCAAACTTTCCATTTCTAGATTGTGAGGACTATGAAACTTTGCCATCCTTACCATTTTATGTCAGCTGGGAGTAGTGAGAACACTATTATAGCTCCAGGTTGGGAGAAATCACCAAGGTCCCCTGACCTACTGTTACCACTCCAGTAGCTGCTCTTACGTGGTGATTTCCTGCTCTGAGTTCTAGATGGGAAAGAAAGAGAGAAAGCAGGCCTGTATTGATTCTGAAGTATCTTTTTTCTGTGTATATTTTGACTAACCAATTTTTATTTCATTAAACTTTAAGTCCTCATTCTTTATTTCATCTAACATCTTTATTTGATTGAGATTTTTCAAAATTAAAGTGCACTCAGCTAGTAATCATTACTAGCAAGGGGGAAATAATTAGGTTAGAATATTTCAAGTCTGACATTGTCTTTCAGCATTCAGTGATTAATCTGCTTCATACTCACCCATTGTGATTGGGGGTTTCAGTAGTTAGTTATGAACTAGCGCTAGGCTTAGAGTCTAGGTGAGGAATTTTGACATCCATTACAATTGGGATAAAAGTTGTGTCATTGATGCATGAAAAATTGAACCACAGAATAAAGCTTCTCACAGTGAGTGTATTTGTGCATTTGAACTAGCATGATTAGTATACTTGTATATTTCTTTAATAAATATAATAATTTCACTAAAGGATAATTCAATTTCACCAGTTGGTTTTAGGTACTAAATAGAGTGTGGCAATATTAAACTGATTTAAAGACCATTGTAGGGTCCTGGTGATCTAACTCTTGTCCCATCTCTTAGCTTTCACAGCTGGTAGTTAACGCAGGAGGGGTTGCTGCCGTGATTGACTGTATTGGGTCCTGCAAAGGGAACACACGGCTGCCTGGCATCATGATGCTTGGTTATGTAGCAGCTCATTCTGAGAACCTAGCAATGGCGGTCATCATTTCTAAGGTTTGTTCTTGCTTCATTTTCCTCTAGTTGCAGTAAGAAATTCTAAGAGAGAACCACAGATTAATGTTCTCCCACAGAATACAAGATATAACTGACTGGAGCAAAAAAATTTTGATTGTTTCAATGCTTATTAGCAAGTTTTATTAGCAAGGTTATGGGAAGTTTAAAGTTTTACTCAGTGTTTCTGAGTAAACAGAATATCAACTTTTTTGAGCATTAGTATTATCTATATTTAAATATTATTTGTGCCTTGAAGGATTAATTGTACATATCTACAAACATGTAAATCTTACCTTGGTTAGAAACACCTATTTGTAAATGCCATGCCCAGTAGTCATTTTCAGTATTCTGGGAGGTCTATATACCCCTCCATTTCCTACCACCTGAGTGGGAGATGACAATGGCTTGGACATCCCTTTTTATCCACTTTCTCTTCTTCAGCTTTTATGAACTATTTCTCTTCTTAGATTTAGGCAATTCAGAGCACGTGTCAGATAGCAGTGTTTTTGTTTCCATGCTCTAGGGATTTTGCTTTATCTCAGTTCACAACTTTGTAAGAACCCCTCATCTAGTGCAGCCCTGGCACATAGTAGGTGCTTATGAAATGTGTGCTAATGAATAAATATTGATCTCTGGACGAATGCTTCAAAGCCTGTGTGCTTACAGTGTGTGTGGTGACCCTCTGGGCCGTGGGTTTCTTATCAGCATAGAAAACCTGCTGCTGTATGTTAAACAGAAATGTGGATTTTTTTTATCCCTTATTAATCCTCAGAATAAAAAGGAGCCTCAGATCTTTATTTTCTACCTATTTCATGGTAATTCTTTGCTTTACTCCCTTTTATCCTGCTCTTTTCCTTTTGTTCTTCTATTACCACAGACTGTGATAGTGACTAGAGCAATGGTGGTGCTTTCTGAAGGGTCACAGTAAGGATGTTACTAGGATTTTGATCCTTGGTTCTTTTGTGGATAGTCATGAAGCTTATGCATGGGAAGAATGATGAAAGAAGAAGCAATTGCCGTTGCTTCCCATATGTCTTCCTGAAACTAACCAGGAAGCTCTTCCCTTCTTTGGTTTAAGGTTACTGCTGGCCTTTCCCACCTGGTTTGTTTTTCAGATAGAGATCAAGGTGTTGCTTGCTGAAACTCCAGCAGTTTCAGGCAAGCCACATAGTATGGTAGCACTCTCTCCTTTTCGTGTGTGGTATTATAAAGACTAGCAATAATACCTTACATTTAAATAGTAATTTTAAAGCAAATTTTCATTCCTTATCTTATTTGTTATTCATGACAACTGAGGCCAAAAAGTCAGAGCTTTGGGGATGGAGTAGAGGCACTGTCTCCTTTTCCTCCTGCTTCTTCAGTCTTGTTACATCCTGGACATGTGGACTTTCTGGAAAGTTGCTTCATTCTGGAGACAGGTCTGACCTTTAATATTGGCAGACATACATTTTTAGTTGTAGGAAAGAAACCAATGAAGAAATATAGCTGATCTCTCAGGAAATTGGTCTTAATAACCAAATTAAAAAGCAAAGAATAAAAGTATATATGATGATTCTGGCCTTTGCTATGGTAGCATAACCATGGGATCTTTTTTTGTGGTACTAAATTTAAGGTGATTACCATAATCTCAAATTAGTGAGCAAATCACACCTATACAGAATTTGGAATTAGAATTTGATTTTTAAAAATTGTTCCTTGGGTATACAAAATGTAATATATTTGAGGCTCTTTAGTTAATTCTGTTTTTATTATTTAGATAAAATTGAAGCCTAAGATGCGAAATGTAAGCATGTGCTGTGTAACAAAAGTAATCATTGTTGTTTTGACATTCAATCATGTTAAAGTGGAAAGAACTATAATTTAAAAGTTGGCCATAATTGATGGAAAATTATTTATGTACTGTTTCAGGAAAGGTGTTGGTGAATATATTCCGTTGACAAGGTACTTAGATAGGATTCTTACTGATTTATTTTATTCTCAGGCTTATTATATCAGGTTTATTATATTTGGTGAAAAGAATTTCTTTGAAGATTCTAAATTAACTTTTTAACAAAGGAAAATAAAAGATTTTAAAATTCTAAACATTTTTAGTTTGTCACAGTAAAATCTGGCTTTGCGTATTTCCTAGTCTGTGATATCTGTTGTTTGGTTAAATACCTCTCTATTTGGGGGATAAAAGCTAGTAGAGAAATTCTTGGTTTAGTTGAATTGTTACAGATAATTAAGGTAATTTAGTTCTAGTCATTTTATTGACTTAAGAAATGACAGCCCCTGTGATGTGCTCATTTATTGAACCGTTTAAGAAAAAAAGGATCAAGGCTGAAATGATTTCTTCTCATGTTTGAGAGACATGGAAGACTCTTTAATCCTGCTGTAGATTCATAACACTTGCTCTTTTGATCCACGCTGCAGGGTGTACCCCAGTTGTCAGTCTGCTTGTCAGAAGAACCAGAAGATCATATTAAGGCTGCAGCTGCTTGGGCCTTAGGACAGATCGGAAGACACACTCCTGAACACGCACGGGCTGTTGCAGTCACAAATACTTTGCCAGTTCTGCTTTCTTTGTACATGTCAACAGAAAGTTCTGAGGATCTCCAAGTAAAAGTAAGTGCTTAATTCTGTTTTATGAAGATTTTGGCTCATTTAAAAAAATATGTCATTTAAAATCTCTTTGTTTTCATCATGGACAATATTGTTTTATGAGTCAAGAAATACAAATTTATCAGAATTGACTTCACTCTTCTTTGAAAATGAGTTACCTTGTCTCTAAAAATCAGTGATATATTTTAGAGAAAGTTCTCTGTGGGTACAAAGTTGTTTGTAAAATGAATGGTTATTGCATTCTGCATTCCTTTTGACTTATGAAGTAGAAATTGAAGAATAATAGAATTTTTTAGTTTGAATTTGCAAGAGAGACCTCTAGTTCATTTTACTTTTAAAAGTGGAATCCAAAAGAATTTAAGGTACCTTTCAAATGTATCATATAACTAGTCAGCAGGTATTTTTGAACCCGTAATTTGCCTCTTTAATTCCAAGGCCACCTGACCTTTTAATTATATGTCTTGTATTTGTTTCTTTAAAAAATTGTCTGTAAGACTCACTAAATTAAATATTTTTAAATCATGCATTTTAAAAGGCAGATTTTCTGAAATATTACTGACTACTAAAATGATTCACAAAACATGAATATGAAGAAGGATGGATTGTTTAATGATTTTAGAATTTAAAAAAAAGAAATAAAATGTTTTCCAGCATAGTTCCTATTAGGAAAACATGTATGTTTTTGAAAGCAGCTTGTAAAATTGACTTGGATTGAGGGGAGTTCACAGAAAAGACAATAATTTAACAGTAAATTAAATTATATTTACATTTTAATTAAAACAGTAAACTAACAAATAGGAAAACAATTTGGTGAAACTTTAGATGGCATAATGAGATGGGAAGTTTACTTGAACTATACACTTAAGGGACTCTGAAAGTTATGTATAGCAAATTATCTATTTGACTTGTAAATTTTATAAAAGCAAATTTACGTGTATTTGGTCATGTTTGCATATTATTTCTCTACTAATTCCTTGAGGGAAATTGGTTTCTAAGATTTAACATTTTTTTTCTCAGTTTTTATAAGGCTTTCTAGACCAATAATAATTTAATAGATTTAGAACTTCCCTCATATGTCTCTCACATGTGTATTCTTTGGCAATGCTTGGTAAAGAGACAAAGATTGACAATATAAAGTCTTTTCTAGTTTAGCAGGTCTCTTTAACTTTCTGGTGAGAAACCAAAACTCTATTCCCAGCTTTGAGTTGTCCAAGCACAGCTGATATACATGTATACATGTATATAATGTTAGTCTACATATGTAGTCCTCTTTTGGCTTTGTATTTCTTTAACCCATTATCATTGTTGTTTTTCTGCTCTTCCTTTCCTTCTCCTCTTCCGTCCTCTCCTGCCACCCTCCTGAGTTTCCTCTTAAGGTTTGGAAATAAAGTAAAGGGATATATGAGCTAGAGCATTAATCATTAATAGTGGACTCAGTAGTAATTTCAGCTTGAGAAGCCTTTGCAAATAGTCCCTTAGGTGAGAGTATGTACTTTTTATATGCTACTACCTTATATAACTTGCTTTTTAATAAATTATTATGATACTATATTGTATGCATATCGTTGGAGAAAAATAAATTTGAAAAGTTCACTTTTTGAAGTAAGATAAATATCATTTTGTTTAACAAGTGGTATTTTTAGGTTAACTAATAGAAATTAACTTCCTTCTGCCTATATTTAGTACAGTATTACTGTCAGGAAATACACTTAGTGGTAAGTTAAAAAGTTACCAATCATTATTCCATCAATAATCTTTTAAAGGCTTCAGGCCCATTCAAATATTTTATTATTGTAGAGATTTGGTCATTCTTTTTTCTTTCCCCACGGTCTCTTGAATTCTATCAGCTGTTATTTTAAAGGGTGCAGAATAAATGTCCATTCAAGCCTGTTCAATTTGACACCATCTCAGTAGGGAAAAGTGTATCCAAGAGTGTCAAGAACTGTCTAATGGTATTTCTCATTTGTTACTCTATGGCAGCTTTCAAATTATAAGCCCATGTTGAAGTTCATTTTGTCCCAAAGGCATGTCAGCTTCTGTAAGCATTCTCTAATTGGTTTCCATGCAGGAGAACCAATGAGCAGTTTTTTGGAATTTCTCTTATGTTTTCTTTGGAGAAATAACTATTCAGACCCTTTGCTCATTTTAAATTGGGTTACTTATCTTTTTATTATTGAATTGTAAGAGTTCTTTGTATATTCTGGGTACAAGTTCTTATAAAATGTATGATTTGCAAATACTTTCTCACATTCTATAGATTTTCTTACTATTTGCTCCCATGTTATTCCAAATCTCTTAATAAAAATGGAGAATAATTTTTTTTTCTAATAAGCTTATCTACATGTTTTGAAAATTTTCTTTCAAATATATCTTTATTTGTTTGGATTTAGAGGCATCATATTGAAATTTGGCATTGAATCAGCTCATTCTAGTTATAAAAGTATGTTTAAGATAGTTATTTAATTATTGTGTTCTTATGGTAATAGTCGTTCCTCCTTCATTTTTTAGCAGCGTTATTGAGCTATAGTTCACATGCCTTACCTTTATCCATTCAGAGTGTACCATTTAATGGTTTTGGGTATATTTACAGAATTGTGAAACCACCACCACTATCTAATTTTAGAATATTTTTATTCCCCACAAAAGAAATGCTACACATTAGTTGTGATTCTGTATCCCCTCTGCCTAGCGCCAGGCAACCATTAATTTACTGTCTCTATGGATTTTCCTCTTTTGGACATGTCATTTAATGGAGTCATACAACATATATAACCTTTTTAGAGATAGGGTTTCTTTCTGTTGCAGACTGGAGTGCAGTGGCATAATCATAACTCATTGCAGCTTTGAACTCCTGGGCCCAAGTGATCCTCCTGCCTTAGGCCCCCAAGTAGCTAAGACTACAAGTGTGTACTGCCACATCTGGCTAATTAATTTTTTCTTTTTTTGGAGAGACAGGGTCTCACTGTGTTGCCCAGGCTGGTCTTAAACTCCTGGCCTCAAACAGTCCCTCCCTTGGCCTCCCAAAGCACTGGGATAAGAGGTGTGAGCCACCACACCTAGCCATGTGCCTGGCTTCTTTACTACTTAGTTGAAGTTTCACAGTTCGTCCATGTTGTGGCATATATCAGTATTTTGTTCCTTTCCATTGCCAATACAATATTCTGTTGTATTAACATGTCACATTTTGTTTATCCATTTACCAGCTGATGGATGTTGGATTATTTCTACTCTTGACTATTATGAGTAATGCTGTTATGAACATTATTGTAACAAGTTTTCATGTGGATGTGTGTTTTCATTTCTCTTGGGTATTTACCCAGGGATGAAATTGCTGGGTCAGTGGATAACTCTGTTTAACATCTGGAGAAACTGCCCAACTGTTTTCCAGTGTACTACCAGCAAGGTAGTCTTTGCCACCTTTTGTTATTATCTTTATTTTTGATTGTAGCCATCCTAGTGGGTTTGAATTGGTATCTCATTGTGGTTTTGATTTGCATTTGTCAAATGGCTAATGATGTTGAAAATCTTTTCATATGCTTATTGGCTGTTCATACATCTTCTTTAGAGAGATGTCTATTCAGACCCTTTGCTCATTTTAAACTGTGTTATTTATCTTTTTATTATTGAGTTATAAGAGTTCTTTGTATATTCTGGATGCAAGATCTTATCAGATGTATGATTTACAAGTATTTTCTCACATTCTATGGGTTGTCTTATTTTCTTGATGATATTGTCTGCAGCACAAAAGTTTTAAATTTTAATTAAATTCAATTGATCGATTTTTGTTGTTGTTGCATATGCTTTTTGTGTTGTATCTAAGAAGGCTTTGTCTAACCAAAGGTCATAAAGATTTACTCCTATGTTCCTCTTCATTTTAATAGCTGTTACTCTTTGGACCACAATGCTTTCAGAATAAAAATAACTTTCTGAAAAGAATTTTTAAAAATTTTTAAGAGTTTTTCCAGATAATTGTATTAGCCTGTTCTCACACTGCTGTAAATAACTACCTGAGACTGTGTAATTGATAAAGAAAAGAAGTTTAATTGACTCACAGTTCTGTATGTTGTACAGGAAGCGTGGCTGGGAGGCTTCATGAAACTTACAATCATGGCAGAAGGCAAAGGGGAAATAAGAATGTCTTCACATCATGGAGCAGGAGAGAGGGAGTGAAGGTGGAGGTGCTACACACTTTTAAACAAGCAGATCTCATGAGAACTCTGATATGGTTTGGCTCTGTGTCCCCACCCAAATCTCATTTTGAATTGTACTCCCATAATTCCCATGTGTTGTGGGAGGGACCCAGTGGGAGATAATTTGAATCATGGGGATGGTTTCCCCCATACTGTTCTTGTGGTAGGGATTAAGTCTCATGATATCTGATGGTTTTATCAGGGGTTTCCACTGTTGCATCTTTCTCATTTTCTCTTGCCGCTGCCATGTAAGAAGTGCTTTTTGTCTCTTGCCATGATTCTGAGGCCTCCCCAGTCATGTGGAACTGTAACTCCAGTTAAACCTCTTTTTCTTCCCCATGTCGGGTATGTCTTTATCAGCTGCATGAAAAAAGACTAATACAAACTCTACCATGAGACAGCACTAGGGGGAGGGTGCTAAAGCATCAGAAGCCACCCCCATGATCCAATCACCACCCACCAGGCCCCAACACAGATAGCAGGCCATACTATTGATAAGGTTTACTTTCTAACACTGGGAGCAAGCCACATCAATAATCCATTAAGGAAAGCAACAATGAGTAATTTTTGATATTCTTCCAATTTTCAGTGAAAAGCAGTTTAAATTGTGTTGGTTTCCCATAGTATTGTCAATTTTATTTTGTTAATTGCTATTTTTATGTGTAGTGTTAAGAGGTAAAAAATAGTGTTGTTATGTGGTTTTTCCAATAGCCCGAATCGGGGAGGATACAGTCAGTTTTTAGAAATGATAGAAAAATGAATGAATTTAGAACTGTAGATGCTATGCTAGTTAATAAGGAAACCAGGCTCAAACCCTCAGAATGCCCTCAATATATAGCTCAGGATTCCTTCTCTGACATCATCATATATTGTGTCTAAGGATAAACATTAACTACTAAATGCAGTGACAATTAGCAAAATTTATAATCTGTTATTCATTAGTCCAAGGTAAGATATTACTTGATTTACTGAGTTAGGTAAATAGAAGAGGTTTTTTTTGTTGCTGCTGTTTTTGTTTTTGAGACAGAGTCTCGCTCTGTCACCCAGGCTGGAGTACAGTGGTGCAATCTTGGCTCACTGAAACCTCCGCCTTCTGGGTTCACGCCATTCTTCTGCCTCAGCCTCCCAAGTAGCTGGGACTACAGGTGCCCGCCACCATGCCCGGCTAATTTTTTGTATTTTTAGTAGAGACGGGGTTTCACCATGTTAGCCAGGATGGTCTTGATCTCCTGACCTTGTGATTCACCCGCCTCGGCCTCCCAAAGTGCTGGGAATAGACGTGAGCCACCACGCCTGGCTGGGAGAGTTTTTTTGGCCCCATAAAATTTCTGTATAATTCATAGTATGGAGTTGTAAGAGCTATTTTATTTTGCTCACAGCCATAAACAACCAATCATAATGAGTATCTTCTAGAAGATAACGAATCTTAAAACCAACATGTGACATGATCTTGTATGTAGAAAATCCTAAGGAATTCACACACACAGACACACACACACGTGCACACACACACACACAAAAATCATAAAACTAATAAGAGTTCAACAAAGTCATGGGATACAAGATCAATATACAAAAATCAATTGTATTTTCTTTTTTGAGACGGTCTTACTGTGTTGCCCAGGCTGGGCTGCTGCCCAGGCTGGAGTGCACTGGCGCAATCTCAGCTTACTGCAACCTCCACCTCCCAGGTTCAAGTGATTCTTGTGCCTCAGCCTCCTGAGTAGTTGGGATTACAGGCGTGTACCACCATGCCTGGCTAATTTTTTTGGTATGTTTAGTGGAAACAGGGTTTTGCCATGTTGGCCAGGCTGGTCTTGAACTCCTGAGCTCAAATGATCCACCTGCCTTGGCCCCCCAAAGTGGATGGGATTACAGGCGTGAGCCACTGCTGCTGGCCTCTCAATTTTATTTTCATATACAGGTAACAAACAATTCAAATATGAAATTAAGAAAATAATTTTATTCATAATAACATCAAGAATTAAATACATACAAATTAACACAAGTTTAAGACTAGTACCCTGAAAACTATAAAACATAACTTAAAAAATAAATTATGAGACATTCCATGTTCATGAACTGGAAGATTCAATATTGTTAAACTGGCAATACTCTAAACTGATCTATATATTTAACATAATATCTATCAAAATCCTAGCTGGCTTTTTTATCCCCCCAGAAATTGAGAAGCTTATCTGAAAATTCATGTGGAAATGAAAAGAACCCAGACTAGCAAAACAATCTTGAAAAAGAAGAACTTAACACTGCCCAATTTCAAAATGTACCACAAAGCTATAGTAATCAAGATAATGTGGTACTTGCTTACAGAAAGACGTATGTATCAATGGAATTGAATTGAGAATCTGAAATAAACCCTTTTTATCATCTGATTTTTCATAAAGATGCCAAGGCAATTTAATGTGGAAAGAATAGTCTTTTCAACAAAAGTGCTGGGACAATTGTATTCTCAAGTAAAAATATTAATTTGGACCCCTATCTCATACCATATACCAGAGTTATCTCAAAATGGATCATAGATCTAAATATAAATGTTAAGTCTATAATCTCTTCGAAGAAACCTAGGAATAAATTTGTGTGACCTCAGGTTAGGCAATTATTTTTTAGATATTTTACCTAAACACAAGTGATTTTAAAAATTGATAAATTATATTTCATCGAAATAAAAAAAAACTCTTATGCTTCAAAAGACACCATTAAGCCTGGGCACATGACTTATGCCCATAATCCCAACACTTTGGAGGACAAGGCAAGAGGATCACTTGAGGTGAGGCGTTTTGAGACCAGCATGGGCAACATAGTGAGACTCTATCTCTACAAAAAAACAACAAAACTAGCAGAGTGTGGTGGTGCATCCCTGGAGTCCCAGCTACTTGGGAGGCTAAGGCAGGAGGATTACTTGAGCCCAAGAATTTGAGGCTGCAGTGAGCTATGACCCTGACACTGCACTGCAGCCTGGGTAACAAAGTGAGATCCTGTCTTTAAAAAAGAAAAAGTTAACATTAAGAAAATGAAAAGACAAGCCACACAAACTTGGAGAAAACATTTGCAATTCAAGAAAGGAGTTTAGGTCTTTTTTTTTTTTTTTTTTTTTGAGACAGAGTCTCAGCCTCCTGAGTAGCTGGGACTATAGGCACCCACCACCATACCGGGCTAATTTTTGTATTTTTAGTAGAGACAGGGTTTCACCATGTTGGCCAGGCTGGTCTCGAACTCCTGACCTCAGGTGATCCACCTCCCTTGGCCTCCCAGACTGCTGGGATTCCAGGCCTGAGCCACCGTGCCCAGCTGAGTTTGTCTTTTTAACAACTTTATTGAGATATAATTTACATACCGTAAATTCACTCATTTTAGGTACACAATTAAATGATTTTTAGTAACTTTACAGAATTGTGCAACCATCTTCACAATCAAATTTCAGAATATTTTCATCATCCCAGAAGGAAGCCTCATGCCCATTTGTAGTCACTCCCTCTTCCTCCTCTCAATTATACCTACCAGCTCCAGACAACTATAATCTACTTTCTGTCTTTCTAAATTTGACTTTTCTGGACAATCCATATAAATGAAATTATGCAGTATGTGAACTTTTGTGCCTGGTGTCTTTCACTAAGGGTAACATTTGTGAGGTTCGTTCATGTTGTTGCTTGTGTCAGTACTTCATTCCTTTTCATTGTCAAATAGACATGTAAACAAAGTCTTAAGTAACTAGGATTTCTATCATGCTGGATAATACAGCTGATTATGAATTATGATATACATTTCTATCTAGAAGAATGTAATCATAAGCTGATTATATTTCTTCCACATGAAAGATAGTAAAGCTCAGTGAATTTCTAGTGTCATCGGACTCTTTTCTACAGTTCTTGATTAATAACTTAACAACACATCAACTTAGAACTACTAGAATAAGGGTGTCTTTATTGTACAGTGTATGTGATTTCTGCTACACTGTTCAAGGACGTTTTCACTGATAACAGTGAAGTTAAATTGGTTAGCTTGCTAAGATTACCATGATTTAAGATAGTTCCCAAGTATATTGGGAATTTAGAGTTTAATTCCAACTTACATTATACTACTTGTGGGAAAAAGCTGAGCTGCATATTTTACATTCCTTGCTTTATTTAATCTAATTTGTAAAACAGTGTTTGAGGATAAATGTGTCAAGCAATAAGAGGCTGTGCAAGACTACTTAGCCTGGGTCTCCAGGAAACCTTAAATTCAAGAGATTCTTTACTAATAACAAACCTGTGATAAAGTTTTGCTGAATCGATTTATCAATTAAAAAGTTCATGATGTGAAAATCACAATGCTCCTTGACATTTCAAGAGCATTGCAAAATACTCAGCAGCAAAACAATATGGTGATCTCAGAAGACCAGGTTGGGTAAGGCCTCAGAGAAAGAATAGGTGAAGAGAAAAACCATAAGGGAGCACTGAAGCACAAAACCTCAGTCAAGCAGATGTGGAATTCTAGTGGAAAATAGCTGGAGACAAACCCAACTGTGAAGCTTTCCAACTGAAGGGGACAGCCTTTAAGACAAAGAAAATGAACCACAACTAGCCATGGCCTGAGGGCTGGCTGCCATGATGTGCAGCAGCACCATCAGGGCCCTTCTCCACTTGTGGCAAGGGTCAGCACCACATGATGTCACCTTGAAATACGGAGTGCAGGAGGGGGTAGAAATGGTACATACGGTACGTATTCTTCTGCTTGTGGGTGATACACTCCCTACTGTTGAGAAGATCTTTTCTCTGCAGTTGAGTAGATCCTATCTGTTTTGCTTCTGTGAATGGGGAAATGTCTACCCACGAGCTATAGCAGCACCTCTGCAAATGCTCATTGAATAATGCACACTGTAGCCATTTTGACTGCCTATGTATAAGCCATGAAATCATGGAGAATATAGAAAGCCTGTAATGACATTCTTCAAAAAACTAAATGATTTTCTTGTACTTGTTGACAAGTAGAAATGGGATGTATTAGTTATCTGTTTCCTGTATACAAATTTTTACTCTAATATAGTACATATTAATTTATAGTCTGTAACTTTGCGCTTTATAATTTTAATTTTCTTCTAGGTATTTTAAGAGCTCAGTAATACACTTTACATTTTAAGGCTTAACACAAAGACAACTTGTAGGATATTCTATGATAAAACCAATCAAAGCAGGGTTTTTTTTTTTTTTTTTTTTTTGACAGCAATTTAAAAAAATGAAACAACTGCAGCTTAGACCAGGAAGTTGATTTTATTTTCAAATTCCTGTAATGTGAGACGTGAATTCTTGCCAAGGTTTCATTGATTACTTACTTATATATACATTCTGCTTTGTATTTCAAGAGTAAAAAAGCCATAAAGAGTATCCTGCAAAAATGCACTTACTTACCAGCCCTTGAACCATTTCTATATGATGCTCCTCCCAATATTCTGAAGCATGTGGTTGGACAGTTCAGTAAGGTAAGAAATGCCAGCCTCTAAGGGGAGGAAGAAAATCAAAATGATTTGTTAACTTATTATTATTTTTTTTTTCTGTTGGGTCAGTAGCGTTTTCTGTAAGACGGGGTCATGGTTTTACTGCTTAACTCTCACCAATCTGTATGGACAGGGAAGTTACCTTAACAAAATTCACATGTAAATAAAACACTTTCTTCATCCTCACATTTTCCTCAAAGCCTCTACTGTCTTTTTAACTGTTCCTAGAAAATAAAAATCTCACAATATAGATAATTTATATTGGTAAGTGACTTTTAGTAATCTTTCTAGTGTCTTTCATCTCACTCACCTGGGAGTACTGCAAAGATCATAAAGAGAAAAGGAAAAAGGTTTCTGAGCCACTGAAACATCTTTCACAAAGTTCATGTGCTTTACTGGAGATGTTCTCAGACAGTCATTTGGAGCATATTGACTTATTTTATGAACAATTTTAACAAATATAGCTGTCATATTTCTTAGATTAAATGATAGTAAATGGTAGTAAGGTAGAAAGGTCAAGCTGCTAGAAGTGGGCACAGCCAGCAGAGCTGATTACCAATAGCAAAGGATAAAAGAGAATGACTCTATTACCACAGACACTGACAGTCAGGATGGTGACCCTAAGCTGTCAAGAGCCGGCTAAATTATGCTCAGTGAATTTGGCTTAGGAAAATGGGGTCTGTGCGAGTAGTAGCCCATGGTGGTTATGAGCTCAGGTTCTGAACTGGAGTACCTGGAGTTCCCACTTACCAGCTCTATAATTCTTTAACAAAATATTGACCTCCCTAAACCTTAGTTTGGTTACCCATAAAATGTAAATAATTAGAGTACTTATTTCATAGGGTCATTGTAAAGAGTAAATGAGATATTATTGTATGTTAAGCATTTAGCTCAATCCCAGGCACATATTAAACACTCAAAAGAACAAAAACAACCAAAGAGTTGTATTTAAGAAATAAAATGTGCAAGTAGGTCAGGCTAATTTAAAAGATTTTTTAAAAAAATGAATGGGGGGTGGCAAATTCATTTGAATAGTCAGTTATAATGCTATATAAATGAGAAATTACTATTCATATACTATGTTTCTACAAATAATGAACAAAAACTATGTATTGTTATAACTTTTAAAGTAGTCCCTGCAAATAAGTTTGTCTAGTTTTAGGTCTTCATCTGAAAGATAGAGTCTGCTAACAGCCTTCAGTTCTCTCAACTCTGTTCATGATCTCCAACAGTATAACTGGCCCTCAAGTGCCAGAGCCACGGGAAAGTAGAAGTTTCACATTGCTGAAGCCACTCACCCAGGCAGGATACAGTTCTGTGTATCAAACACCTATGTCCTTTCTTCCTCCTTCCAAGAAAATAACCTCCCCCTCTTAGTTATATGGGATGTGGGAGATATAATGGCATGCCCTCTTGACAAACCAACTAAATAACCAAATAATGCAGAGAAAAGACTAAATTACTGCAAGGGAAATTGATCAATTTCTTTCTTTCTTTCTTTCTTTTTTTTTTTTTTTGTACTTTTGGGTGCTAAGAAAGTGACCAGCTAATTTGGTCATCTAAGAGCGATAAGGGGTCGGGGCTGCGTAGATCATCTACAGACAGAGTCATCTGTTCTTGAACTGGGTAATTGACATTATTTCTGAAAGTTTCATTTTGTAGTTTAATCTTTTAGGCTAGTGAGTGAGATATTCTGGTTTTATTGAAGTAGCTATGAAAGTAAACACTAACCTACATTAAGAGTTCAAAATACGTAAAACCAGTGGGATGTGTGGAAGTTAGCCCCAAGATAAAATAAATACAGTACCTGTATCATATACACTTATCAATGTGCCTTCAGGAATATTTTCTTAATCGAAAGATACCAAAGCACTAAAAAGAGATGATAAAGCAAGGTAGAAGGTGAAGAGGTACTGAAGTGGCTAGGGACAGAGATAGGGAGTAATGAAAATTCTCCAGGCCAAATGAAATATGTAAAACCAATATATTTATGGAATATTACATTTTTTACAAATACATACTAGTGTAATCTTTTATTGTCCGTTGATTTATATTATTGTTCTATTAGCAAGATCCTTTCATGGTTTTAATTATTTGTTAAATGCCTACATGTACCCAGCTCTCTGTTGAGCACTGGGGAACAGACAAAAAAGATTAAGTTGTTCTTAAGGGAACTTTATAATGTAGCTGAGGAGAGCAGACAAAACAATTAGAAAATATTTCAATGTACTAGAGTGGGAGATAAACTTGTTTAAAAGAAGGAATGAGTGAATGTAGTCTGAAATGTTTAGATAGGGCTTCAATGGAGGAAGGACAAGTAAAAGGAGCTGGTCTCCTTGCAGAAGGAACAAGATGGGAAAAAAGGGTGTTTCTGTCAGAGGGATAGTAGCAGTGACCAAGGAAGAGAGCAGGACTTCCCACATTGTGAGCCCACCCCTTCCCCAGGACCCTCCTAGTCTGGTCAGTCTTTTTTTTTTTTTTGTCTCTCATAATAAATTTCTTCATTTCCACTGGCTTTTTCCTGTCAACATGCAAACGTGCTCAAGTCTCCTTGATCCTAAGATCAAAACCTGCAACATCTTTAGCCTTTAGTTCTATCCTACCTTGGTCTACTGATTCCCTCTGTTTTCTCTTTCTGAAACTTTAAAGTTCGTCTTGACTTCCTTACTTGGGACACTTTCCTCAGCTGCTGATAACCTGGCTTCCTCAACTTCCCCTCCACACACAGCTGCCTTTACTCAAGTCTTCAGCACCTTTCTTCACTGTCAGATCCAGTGATGACTTGTTTTTTAGTTTTCATTGGTTGCTTTAAGAAACCTCTTGGATTTATTGATTCCTTACATTTCTGGTCTTCTGTCTCTCTAACATTTCAGTCTCCTTTCTCTGCCTACACTTTAGTATATTTATTCATTTGTTAAACATTTGTCAAACCTCTGTTAGGTACCAGGCTAGAGGGAAATGAATGAATGAAGTCAAGTATAGTTTCTGCCTTCAGTGACATTGTGACAGACATATAATGCATAATTAAAAATTAAAATTAAAATATTGTGTGGTATTTAGGTATTGTGTGGTAAGCACACCGATGGTGGTTTGACAGAATGCTGACGGAAGAGAAGGACTCAATTCATCCTGGGATAAGGGGATAGGGGCTTCCAGAGAAGGATTCTTAAAGGAGGTGACACTTGAGCTAAGTCTTAAAAGATGACTAAGAGCTAACCAAGCATAACGGGAGAGGTTTGTGGAGTGTGGAAAGCCATTTTGGGAAGAGGTAACAGCATGGGCAAAGGCAAGAGATGGCACAGCATGCATGCTGTGATGTTACTGAAACAATATTTAGGACGGAGAGTAGTGGTAGCTGGAGAGGTATTTAGGAGCTGGGTCCCAGAGGACCCTTTGTGCCTTGTTAAGGAGCTTGCCTTTAAATTCTCAGGGAGCAGAGAGACCTTGAATGGTGTAAGCTTTGTATTTTACATCTGTGAGTGGATCTCCGTTGCCTTTGCCCATGTTCGTTGCCTTTACTTCATTTCTTTAGCCTAAACATTAACACATTCTAAAAAGAGCACATTTCACTTCAAATCATCAGCAGATTTGGCTCATTAGGTTATAGGTATATTGGCTATAAATTCTCTTTTACATTTTCTTACATACATTATTGCTTCTCAATAGTAATAATCTAACTTGGAAAAGAAAAGCTGACATTTTATGTGCTTCACTTTGCAAGGTGCTGCCGCATGATAGCAAAGCTCGACGACTTTTCGTAACAAGTGGTGGCCTTAAAAAAGTTCAAGAGATAAAAGCAGAACCTGGTTCTCTCCTTCAAGAATACATCAACAGTATTAACAATTGTTACCCAGAGGAAATAGTGAGGTAGGG
This sequence comes from Theropithecus gelada, assembly GCF_003255815.1. Taxonomy (NCBI): domain Eukaryota; kingdom Metazoa; phylum Chordata; class Mammalia; order Primates; family Cercopithecidae; genus Theropithecus; species Theropithecus gelada. The sequence goes on along the minus strand of NC_037677.1, from coordinate 27,440,547 downwards.
AAAATGGACTTTGAAATGTTCAATATTAGAATATAGTTTTTCTGTCTTCAAATCTAGGTTTTATATCCACTGTGTCAAAATGTGGACTTTGAAATATGATGTGAGGCCAATATGTACCTTTATTCCTCTCTTGATCTCTTCCCCCTGCCAAATTAATTAATGATCTGACAGACACGCACATTTCCAATTCAAACTGGAATGTCATCGAAGACATTTTTGTACTAATTTAACACATGCTTTACTAAAGAGTACCCAAATATAGAGTTCAAAGTAACCAGTTTTTAAATTGTGAATATCTGATTATAAAAGGCCTATAGATTCTGATTTTCATAGTTCCCTGCATATTAAACAGATGTTGAGTAACAAAAAAAAGTTACTATCTAAATGCAAAAAAAACCCAAAGTAATGTTTATGATATGCAGGTACTTCAGAGTAATATAGCAAGATGCTATTTTCAAGATTAATAAAAAGATTCATTTTTAAATGAAGTTGATTTGCAGAGCATTCAGCCTAAGCCTCAGTCCTTGTAAACCTAAAGGAGAACTATTCCACTAAACTCAAAATAAATAAGAGCAAAGTTACCAAAAAAAGATAGAATGATTTAAACAACTGAATCTTTAAAAATGCCCCCAACGCATGCAGGATAAAGACATATTTATCTGTGTTTTCTAATCCTACATTTATTTCTTATTTTCTTTGATTAATATTGGAAAATATAAATTCTAATTTTTAAAACTTACATGCTGTAACATATACTTACGTAAGTTGTAACATGTCTGTTAATTCTTCCTATTTAATATCAATAGTGTTTAATACATATGGTAACATTAATTTTAAAAGCACAAAAGCAATTTTAAGATTAACATTTGTTTTCTATCCACATATTTTTACCCAGTAAATTCTTTCCAGAGTTGCAAGTTTGTGCACTTTTAGAAAGTTTATGAGAACTCCTTGACCAAAAGAGTTCCAATAAGTCAGTTTTGAAATATTAATATATATGATACATCAAAGCAGTGATATATCATAACATGTATAATTTGTCTAAATATATAAATTTATTTTTATTTATTTTTTTGAGATGGAGTCTTGCTCTGTCTCCAAACTGGAGTGCAGTAGCACAATCTTGGCTCACTGAGATCTCCGCCTCCTGGGTTCAAGCTATTCTCCTGCCTCAGCCTCCCAAGTAGCTGGGACTACAGGTGTGCGCCACCACTCCCAGCTAATTTTTTGTAGTTTTAGTAGAAACAGGGTTTCACCATGTTGGCCAGGATGGTCTAGCTCTTTTGACCTTGTGATCCACCCACCTTGGTCTCCCAAAGTGCTGGGATTATAGGTGTGAGCCACCATACCGTACCTGGCCACAAATATATATTTTAAAAGTTTATATAACATTCATTTAATGTAAAACCATTAAATGAAGGAAATATTAAAATCTTTTATGAAGAAAATAAAATTAATTTTTATACATGGAATATATGTCCCTTCAGGAAGAATGGTATTTTATATAAGTTTAAGGTAATTTTCAATGCAATTTTGTCACAAAGTTATAGAAAGACGCGAAAAAAAAAACAAAAAAACAACAACAAAAAAAACTAAAGCGTCCCCAGAATGAATGACCTATTAGAATCAACCAATGGTAAGGTGCTTTGTTGAAGAGAAGTTTTTTTCCCACTTTTTTGAAGGCATATTTTAATTGAGCACCAGGAAAAACAGCCAACTCCATCACATTAGAAATTAATCTAGTGCCTTGTCAAAATACCATTGTAAATTTTTAACTGCTCCAGTTCTGTGGGCTGAGATTTTATTTTTAAAATTGGCTAATTATCATAAAGAACTTTGGTTACCTGACTAATGTTTTCAAATTTCTGATATATATATATTTTACCCACACAGGGCAAGTAGGAAAACCTCAGTTATGTCTTAAAGCATTAGGTTCTATAAAATGGTATTTTATAGACATCTTGGAAATGTTGTCCTTCTGTGAAAATAGACAAATATAATCTCAAAATAGTTTTATTTTTACAATTACATAATTCTCGAGAATCACTTGGTGACAACTATTTTAGAATTAATTATCCTTTGTAAGACAGTTTATCAACTGGTACATTCATCGGTTACTAACCTAAACATTTGTTTCATATTGCCTTCTGATTTAGTAATCTTTAAATTTTTTTAATACAGAAAGGTAGGTAAATGAGAGGAAAGGGGTCTGGACTAGACATTAGAAGACCTAAGTTCTGGGCCTGGCTCACTCCACAGCCATAGGGTGTTTTTGAACTCATTTTTCTTCAAAATTTCTGCCTCAGCTGGGATGGGGAAGCAGCTTTGGGGCAACATCTAATTTGGGGAGGGAGATATGGACACAGTCTGCCATTCAGCATATTTCTGGTATCATAACAATATAATAATAACCCCAATTCTCTGTGGGTCTAGGATAAGGTCAATTCGCTTACATTCTTAAAGGCCATTTAGAGGTAAGTTGGGATAGCCGAGTTTGCTGGCCAGAGGGAAGGAATTTCCTGGTCTTATCTAGAGGCTCATTTTCTTTCCAAAGGAGTATGCTAAGAGCTCAGGCTTAGGTGTCAAACAGACCTTAATTCCTCTCTCAGTTATAACTACTTACTGTAACTAACTATTACCTTGAAGGTAATAGTTAACCCTTTTAGCCACAGTTTCCGCATCTATACAAGGTGATTAAAGATAATTACCTATTTCATATAGTTAGAATTAAATGAGAAAATGCTTAGCCAAAGGGCTACCTGTGGCTACTGAGGACTAGAAAAATGGCTAGTATGTCTATTAAACTGAATTTTTAATACTGAATTTAAAATTTAAAAACTGACACTTGATTCAGTTATTGGAAAACTTTTAGATATGTTTGGAACAACTTGTGAGTCTATTTTTTCAACTGCAAATTTTATATAATCCAAATACAGACATACTAGCCATTTTTTTTTTAAATTAATTTATATTTTTGAGATGGAGTTTCACTCTTGTTGCCCAGGCTGGAGTGCAATGGCGTGATCTCGGCTCACTGCAACTGCCACCTCCGGGGTTCAAGCGATTCTCCTGCCTCAGCTTCCTGAGTAGCTGGGATTACAGGCATGCACCACCATTCCCAGCTAATTTTGTATTTTTAGCACAGATGGGGTTTTGCCATGTTGGTCAGGCTGGTCTCGAACTCCTGACCTCAGGTGTTCCACCCTCCTCAGCCTCCCAAAGTGCTGGGACTACAGGTGTGAGCCATTGCGCCCGGCCCATACGAGCCATTTTTCTAGTTCTCAGTGGCTGGTGGCTTCCATTCAGTCTACATGTAGTTGGTGGCTCCCATATTTAACATGGTAATAACAATTATTATTAATCTAATATCAATGATAACATCATTATATCAATACTAAGAATACTATATTATTAAATACGTAAAATATTAATATATTAGTATGGTAAATTAAATATTTATTACATTAAAATATAAAAATTATTAATATTTAAATTAAAATGTTAAAATTTTAAAGATATTTAAAAATCTACCTCTTGAATTCATATTATCTGGTGTCTGATACATTTGAAGGCCTAGGAAGGTAAAGTCTGCTTTAAAATTGTTTACTAACTCAGAGAAGAAACAGTTGTGAATTTCTCAGTGTAAGAATACTTCAAAGAAACCCACTGTTAAAAGACAATTTTTTCAAGAGTAAGAGACTGTTAGAGGAGAAACATTCTTTCAGGTAGCTTTTTGGGTGTGTACATAAGTATCTGTTTATGTATGCCTATAAGCACACTACTAAGAAAATACAGCTGTATTTTTTTTTTTTGGTCCACCTTGATAAATTGTGGAAGGAATTTTAGTGTAATATAAATTATGAGTTTTTAGGTCAAGCATCTGGGCATAGATAAAGATAACTAACAAAAGGCAAAGCAAGTCTCTAATATTAGGTTTTATCTGGAGAAAATGCCTTCAGAAGCTTAACTATTTTGAGTGATTTGAGAATTTTTGAATTATACTTTATAAATTTTAAAAAATTATTCTAGAATGCCTGCTAAATTTTATTTGACATTCATTTATCTGCATGTAAATTATTTCCATGACATATTAAGCATCTCACAATTGATTGATCCACATATTTAATACTTTATACTAAATCTTGTATAAAATGTTCAATTTATGAATGTAAATGTATAGTACTATAGATGCCCAAGAACTATTGATAGTAAAAATGATTAATTTCATAGGTTTGTATGATACAAGTATTTGTAAATAGTTTTTCAATATGAAATTATATTTTATTAAATAGTTTTTCAATATGAATTATACTCCCAGAAATTTTTGTTTTCCTAGGTGACCACATCTGATTAAAACCCATGCTGAGAATGCTCTCTAAGGCAGTTAGAATGCAGAAGTTGATTAGTAACAATAGACTGTGTAGTCTAACTTATGAAAAAGGTCTATTAGCTATGATCCTTAAAGCAACATTGGCCACTTGATATGATTAAAATGAAGTTTCTGTAATAAAATATTGTCACTGGATTGAAGATTCTTTTTTGGAAAATGTTCCCATTTGCCATTACATTTATATCCCTTAAATGTTTTGCTACTTCTCTAACACAGTTTTATGAATTCGTATTCTCTTCCTGGATAGCCTCTAACTTTATGCACAAAGTGTTACTGGAGCATAATTATTCAGAGTGTATTTGAGATTTCACTCACAGGATTATTTCAGATCAATCCCCTATACTGCATCTTATGTGCCTGCTGTGTTGATCATTTCACAAGCATTTAATGGCGTATTTTCTTTTTCAGGTATTATTCCCCTGGATATTCAGATACACTTCTGCAGAGGGTGGACAGCTATCAACCACTTAATAACTAAGCAAAGTTATATTTTGATACTCAAATTCACAGCAGAGTAGTTATGAGTAACAGTAATTAAATCTTCCTAAATATTTGAACTAAGTATTATTTTCTAAATTTATATATTAGATAATATTTTCTAAATTTATATAATACTTTAAACATTAGTAGCTTGAATATATGAAGAACTATTCCTGGTCATTTGCATGCATAGGACTTGCTCTAAAAGTAGATTTTAAAAACACGTTAAAGGGTTTTAAGGCATTTATTACATGCAGACACCTCCAATGAGATATAGATAAGAGATGGCATTCAAAAACCCTAAATTATTCTAGCCAATTCGTCATAGACATAGGCAAGGAAAGCTGGCCTTGCTAACTATATAGTAGGATACAGAAGAGAAATCTTTGAAAGAGGAAACTGATGACATATACAGGGCACTTGAAGGAGACTCTGATGCTAGTTACATAAGTGCATTAACTTAAGACACAGACTGTGTGGGTAACCTGTTAGGTTTTGCCAAGTTTAGGAAGAATTTACTCCTCTTTATCACAAGTTTTCCAAAATCCCTCCCCACCCTATCTAAAGTGTTCCTTAACTTTCATGGGGCCAGTGAGGGTAGAATTCAGAATAAAGAGTTATACTCCTGTATACATGCTCTCCTTCTCATTGAAAGGTTTCTTAGTCTAGCTCTGCTCATGAATAAACAAAGAAGCAGGCATGTAAAATGGATCCTTGTCCTAGCTTCACTTTCCCAAGTTTCAAAAGTCACATTTTCAGGTATTTAAGGAATAATTTGAAGATAATACCATCAGGCTCAGACTTCAACATGCATTTTCACTTAGGAAGCAGAAAACGGGTGAAAGAGGGTTTCAATAAAATTTTAAATAAAAACAGCATTACAATTGTCCTTTTCATTTTTCCTATCCAGTGTGTTACTGACCTTGGGGAATATGTGATTGGATTTATGGGTCTTGATTACTTGCTGTGTGTGTGTCTTTTGCTTTAAAGGGATATTACTCCTGCTGCTCTCTCCTGGATGAGGTGAGTGGTAACCCCCACAGCCCCTAGGCCACGGTGTTTCCAGTCTGACTCTGTTTTCAGGTTTCCTTCTTGGACTCTCTCTCTCTTTTTTTTTTTTTCATGCAAAAGGAGCTACCTATTTGTTTTTTGTATTTTCTGGATTCATCTCTGTCATCATTATTTCCTAACAGTGCATAACTTTGTTGCGTCTTTTAAAACTTCATAATACCCAAGATTACCCCATTTCGTTTTGCCTTATATCCGGCTAAGATTGTTGGTGATTTCATTTTTTTTAATACTTCCTTGGGCCTATTTTGTTTCCTTGCAGCAATTTCTTTGACCTGTTGAATAGGAAAATGTAATTTGTATTCCCAGTTTTATAGCTTTCCTTTCTTTCCTTCATGCCTACATAGCTTGTCTTATGAATCTTTTAATTGGAGAAAATAAAAGTAGTTTTTACCTTTCTTCATTAGGGCTATTCTTAGATGTGTTGGTAATGACAGAAATTAGTTTATCTGGGTAAAAAGCACCTCAGGTATTGTTGGAATGTCAAATTTCCTAGTTGAAGTTTTTCACTTCATAGATAATTTCATACTTATCAAATAGTACTAAACAAATAAGTAATAAAATACTTAATAGTGTTCAGATGGGTGTTATAATCTGACCATATGCATTGTGGAAAATTTATGCTATGAAATGTTTCTTGACATAAAACACTTTAAACAAAATGAAGCTTTACTTTTTGAAAAGTATGTTGTGAGATTTTAAAAATATATATATAAACAAAATCTTTTTCATTTGTCATAGGGCAAAAATAATGCCTGTTATTAATGATAATCCACTGGTATTTTCCACCCGCATGTGAATTTTGTCAATTTCAATTCCCTGTGCAAACAAACCCCTGTCCCATTGCTCCCTACCCACCCCCAACCCCAGGAGTTTATTTAAAATTTCCCTGTTGTTAGGAATTCTCAACTTATATGAACAACTATTTTTAGGACGTCAGTTCAGGAATAGAATTACTTGGGACCTTATTATTATAGATTCAGTCCTTTCATGTGTTGTGGAAATAGGTGAAATCAGTGGTACCTGAAAAGAGATGTTGAAAACATAGGTTCTAGTCTCTCTCTGTTAAGTATTATGGTAAGGGTGATAATAGTTGCTCAGCTTACTCATAAGAAGCTTATGAAAATAACCTGCAGTGGTGAACATAACAATGTTATAAACAAACCCATTTTATACAAACTCGACATGTGATTAATGGAAAACCTGATAGTCAATGGCAGATTACATATTTTAGCCAGCAATTGTGCAGTATTCCCCAGGTCCCATACAATCTTACATAAGTGTAGTTCAAGCCAGATGATTTGTGATTTAAAAAAAACCCCTACATTTCCTGCCCTCATGGAGTTTTCCAATATAAACACATTTGCCCAGACAGAGGCAGTGGAATAGGCACGAGACACTGAACACAAAACAGGCATATTTAATGTAGTATGGAAAAACAAATGACAACCCCATATTTGCAGGATATTGACTTGTTTTTCTAACCCCTTCCCTCTCAAAGAAAACCCTATTCCTTAAAGAAAGGATGAAAGGTTTGCTTGTTTCTAAACTTGATTTGAAGTCCTGCTTAACATAAACCCTGACCTTAAATTCCTGGGTGAGGCCCATCTCCCATCCCAGATGTCAAGTTTAGAAACTAACCTTGAAAGAATGAAGAATTTTTCTGTTGTGTTTTCAAATAGCCAATTCTTTGATTAAGATAGGCGCTACCAAATGTTGAGGTTTATGTACACTGTGGCTTATTCTGCCACAGAATTCACTGTTTAAAAAATGATTTGTAGCTTTCAGGAGATTAAAAGGATCAAATGGCTGTCCTATAATTATTACATTTACCAGTTGTTTAAGATACTTTTGACTTTTAAAATTAGATTTGTTCATGCTCTTATTTTTCTAGTAACATAAATACTCATGTTGTTTTGTTTTTATGAGGCCTTGGTAGGCCATAAAATTAGATGCATATTCAGTAATATTACTTTAAAGAATGGTGGGTTTTATTGTTTTGTAGGTATCAATAAGTTAATATTTTTTTTAAAATTAGGCAGTATATGAATGGATAAAGAAGCAAAAATATGACTCCAGATCTCACAACCCAAAACAGAATTGTCATTAACAAGGTGAGATAATGCCAAATAGCTCTCCAAACCTTTGTACAGCTAGAAAAACTCTGGAAAAATGTATTCATGCTACACATGTTATTTTTAAATTAAAACCAAAAGTTACTGCAGTTTGCTTGTTTCATGGAAGATAAGAGTTTTCACTGTGTTTTTAATTTTAATGGGTTTAGGAAAAAAAATATTTCCTTGGAGATTAAGTTAGAGGTCAATACAACATATTTATAAATGGGCTTCTTTTATTCATTATTGATACATTTTATAAAGTAGATTTAAACTGAATGCTGGATAAAGAACATTATACCAATATATATAATTATTGCAAAGTGATTTGGTATAGATATTTATACATTAAATAAAGCCTCTAAATTTCCTCACGTATATAGAATTTGTGGTAATACAGTCTTGCTGATTTTGTTCTTTTATTTTTTATTTTTATTTTTTTTGAGGTGGAAGTCTCGCTCTGTTACCCAGGCTGGAGTGCAGTGGTGTGATCTCGGCTCACTGCAAGCTCCGCCTTCCCGGTTCACGCCATTCTCCTGCCTCAGCCTCACGAGTAGCTGGGACTACAGGCGCCCGCCACTACGCCTGGCTAATTTTTTGTATTTTTAGTAGAGACAGGGTTTCACCATGTTAGCCAGGATGGTCTCGATCTCCTGACCTCATGATCTGCCCGCCTTGGCCTCCCAAAGTGCTGAGATTACAGGCATGAGTCACCATGCCGGGCCCACTCTTGCTAAAATTTATGCATTACTGATAGTAAATGTTTACTCAAAGTATTTTTGGATATAAAGAAGTCCAACTCTATGAACTATTGTAACCGATATTGAGTGTTCTGTTTTTTATATTTCTGTTTGCATGTGTAGTTTAAGTCATACAAACAAGTGAGTAAAGTGCCAAAGGGAATGTCAACGTTTTCCCATATTTTTCTTCACTAACTGAAGATGACCTTTTACTTAGATGAGTGAAATGTGCCCTGTTCTCAGTCCCCAGTGTCACCCAGCACTGTGATGAGCACACAGGAGAACTAGCAGCAGGTTGGACTGAGAGTAAGGGCCTCTAGGCTCCTGGTTGACCTTAGGTCACGCTCGCTCTGACCACAGCAAGTCTCCCCAAGTCTCTAGGCCTTAGTAGACCCGTATAAGAATCTCAAAACTACTACCCCAGTCAGTGGCCTTGGCAATTTGCTAATAGCACCCACTTCATCACATTCTGAGGATTAAGTGAGGATGAGCAAGCAGAAGGCACGGCATGTAGTAAATGGTGCCACTGTTACTCTATATATCTTTGTACAAATATAAAAGGTGCCCAGTCCTCAAGATAGTTTATTTCCATCTGGCAGAAATTATTGTAATAGTCTTATTTTGTTAGAGCAACACACTTTACTGCCATCTGCTGGAAAATTCTCTATAAATATGCAAATCCATGATGTCTAATATGTGAACTGTGCCCCCTTAGAAGTGCTGGTGCCCTTGTGAAGTACACAACCTGTGTGACCGTGCACATAAGTGCTTGATAAATCATATTTGCTACTCTTCTTCTCACTTTTGAAATGAATTTCGAAGAGAGTTTCAGATAAACAATGCTACTGGATGAAGAAATTTATTTAAAAAAATCAAAGAGTCAAAGTTAATATCAATAAAAAGAATCAGCATTTTGTTGCAAAACCTGGAAACATTTGTGCCCACTACTTCCCTCACTTCCCCCTTCCCCCACAGAAAAGTGTGCTCTACAATAAAACCTGCAATCTAAGTTAGCAGAGATGCTAAGTAAGCCATTATTCTTGCATTTATAAACACTGTATGCGAGACCAAATTTGGAGCCACATTGTATATATGCAAAACCAATGCACATTTTGGAATAACCCATATGGCCTTTTCATCTTGACTTTAAAAACTGAATAAAAAATATTATATTAATCATGTATCATCACTGCAAGATGGCAGATCTCCAGAAAGCAACACTTCTGGGCTTCATTTTCTTCATCTCAGAACCTGGGCTGGGATGTAACAGGTGTGCCTTTCTTCTAGCCAGACAGTCCTTAATGAAGGGATGTTATAGTACCATTTTGCACACAAAAGGAAATATTTGGCTCATTTTCATAGATAGCTATACAGTCATGGAGAAGACTGACCAAAGTTGGATAAAGGAGAGTTTATTGATAATGGGAGCAGTCTCCCAGGACACAGGATTTATCACTCTGGCAAGGGTGATAAGATGACTCTTGGAAGCTTGGAGAAAGCAACAGCCCATGGTAAGTGAAGTGGAAATGCCATAATTGCCAGGGCCAACTGGAAGAGGTGTCAAGTGACTCAGAGAGGTGGGCATGCTGGAGTGCATAGCCTGTGTGGGGATGGAAAACCCACTAGCTGACTGCATTCTTAAGTGAAGGCAGGGAGGACATACCATTTACCAAAGTGATAAGAAATGCATTGTTAAGAGGTTTACTAAGAATCTTAGTGGAGGCACTCTTCTGTATGCCAGGGTTGATTGGAGGAGACACTGCTACAGAACTGGGATCCTTAATAGAAATAAGGATGATAGGATCCTGAAATAACAGAGGCCAAGTAGCAAGACTTAACTCTCAGAAGCAAGCTGTGCACAGTTTTTGCAATGAGTGGTAAGATTGATGTGGCACCCAGGGCCCAATCTACAGAGAGCTGTGAAAATGCTTAATAGAATTTCCTAGAAGCAAGATAAATGGGCAGTCAACAAGTATCAATTTATAAAATAAAAATAAATATGAGGCTGAAGGCAGCTGTCAAGGTAAAAAGTCAGTCACTAGCTCAGTTTCCAAACCTGAGTCAGATCTCAGATCTGGGACCCATTCTTTGAAGGAGAGGATGATCCTTATGCCAACAGAACCTAAAGCACCTGAGCAAGTATATTTAGTAATTATTCCCCCAGCACTTCAGAATATTGTTCCAACCCTTTTACCAGATGATAGAGCTCTGTGGCAGGTCTAGACAGCAGTACAAGAAGCCCTGCTATATCCCTCAACAGACCCCGTATTAGAGGAATCTGTGGTGGGAAAGAATGCTCGGGATAGTTGCTGGTAATCAATCTCAATAAGAGAATCACAGCATAGACCCCCTAGGATGCTGGAGAAGGCCATGTTATCTGTAGTAAACAACAATATACGATTCTAAAGTTCTTGGCTGGTTGTGGTGGCTCACACCTGTAATCCCAGCACTTTGGGAGGCTGAAGCAGGAGAATCGCTTGAGCCCAGGAGTTCAAGACCAGCTTGGGCAACATAGAGAGACCTCATCTCTACAAAAAATACAAAAATAGTTGAGTGTAGTGGTGTGTGTCTGTAGTCCTAGCTACTTGGGAGGCTGAGGTGGGAGGATCACTTGGGCCCTGGAGGCCAAGGATGCAGTGAGCCGTGATCACCCCACTGCATTCTAGTCTGGACATCAGAGAGAGACCCTATCTCAAAAAAATAAATAAAGGAAATTCTTGCAGACCCCTGATTGAAATGAAGCACCTGACCATGAGACATCAAGTAACTATGCAGCCTGAGATATTCATCATGAGCTGGCTCTATCAGACCCACCAAGTTATAAAGTTGGGTGGGCCTGGTAGCAATTTATCACAAAATGGAAGTGGTAGATACAGGATTGGGCATAAGCTGGGTCAGAGGACACAAGTAAGTTGTAGCAGTTGATGGTCCAGACCTACATGTCATCCACTCCTATTGCACTGGTGTTTATAACTATGGTGTTCACAACTATCTCAGCTCACAACCATGACTGCATGGAGGTGTCCCTTGTGGCCAGCTGATGGAGGAGGAAAAGGGCTGACCTTCATTCATAGCTGGCTGGCTCAGCATAAGAGTGCAAGCCAAAAATGGATGCTGCTGCACTACAACCCTACTTAGGGTGATCTTGAAAGAGGGTGGTGAGGGAGAAATCCTTCCAATGGGCAAAGTTCCACTGGATGCACTTGGTCATCCACTTTGTGTGAAAAGAAGAGTGGTTCAAGGTAAAGAATATGTGCAGGCTCATGGACAGTGGGGGATGGGGTGGTTGTTTGGTCAGGGGCTTAGAAGCAGAAGGACTGATATGGATATAAGGTGTGAAGAACTTTGTGTCATACGTTAATGCACATCAAAGCAGCCACTACCAAAAGGCACTAAACAACATTCATGTCTCAGCCATGCGTGCAGCAGCCTCTCTCGTTGGCTACTGTAGTGCTGGCACAATGGGCACATAAATGGAGTGAGTAATGGAGTGAGTAGCCATGCTGGCAGGGATGGTGGCTATGAATAGATCCAACAGCATGGACTTCCATTCACCAAACCTGATCCAGCTACTGCCACTGCTGCTGCCAAATGTCTAACCTGTCAATAACAGAAACCCCAACGTAGTATCCCTCAAAGAGACCAACCAAACATGTGGAGGTAAGTTGACTTCAACTTCTTCCACCCTGGAAAGGGCAGGAATTCATCTTGATTGGGATTATTGTATATTCTGGCATGAATTTGCCTTTCCTATCCATAGGACATCAGCCAGTACCACTACCCAACGACTTAAGAATGCTTGATCCACTGGTATTAGATTCCATATGATACTGCCTTGGATCAGAGTCTACTGGTACTATCACACATATTGCATCATTCCTGAGCCACTGGTATGACAGAATAGTGGACTGTCCTCTTAAAGACGCAACTGAGGCTCCAGCTTGGAGAAGATACCCCTACAAGGTTGAGATACCACCCTAAATCAATGCCATTATATGGTGCTATGTCCCCAATAGGTAGAATACATAGGTCCAGAAACTATAGGAAGAAGGGGGAAGTAGGCATGGCTCTGCTTACGGTCATTCCTAGTGGTACATTTGGGGAATTTGTGCTTCCTGTCCCCAAAACTTTAGATTCTGTGGGTCGAGTGGTCTTGGCTTTCACTGGGGTAATACTTTATCAGTGGACACAAAGTCAGTCCCATTGTACTTCACACTACAGCTGCCACTCAGTCACTTCAGTCTTCTTATGCCAAGAGACCAGTGAAGAAAGAGTCACTAAACTAGCAAGACCACTGACCCTGATCATCAGGAGGAGGTAGAACTTTGTCACAGAACACAGAGAGGGAAGAATGTTTGGCACACAGGTGATATGATGGGATGTTTCCTGATGTTCTCATGTCTAGTTTTAACACTAAACAGACAAGAACAGAAGCTATGGCTGGGATAGACATGGGGACCAGGGACTCAGAATCTTGGAGACAAGGGTCTGGGTCACCCCATCAGACAATCTGCCTAGACCAGCATGGCTGCTGGCAATGGCTGAGGCAATTCTAGAATGAGGACAGGGTAGAGAAGAGGGTGAAATGTCAGTTACCTCAGGCTTGAGATCTATTGCAGCTGCAGTGACTATAATTTGCTGATTAACCTTATAAGTTTCCCAGTAATAAAGGCCAGTGAGAATCCTGGAATTGCCGAGTACTGGGTGGATGAACTTATCCCAAGCGGCAAGTGTATCTGAGCAGCACAAAGGGTGGCCCACAATACTCTAGCGCTCCACCCATGTCTCCTTTTTAGGACCAAGGGCCAACAAACCCGTCCTCCAACTGCTGTGATTTTTGGTCACACGTTTTATATCCTTACCCACAAATATGAAATGAATTAAATCCTCAACCCACAACCAGAATGGTCTTAATAATTTGCTAAATCTTAAAATTGACACCTTAATTTGAGCACCCCCACCCCAAATTTGAGAACACATAGGCAACTGGTTCAAACTGGAATCCAACCAAACCAGAACATCACATTTTCTCAGATGTGAATCCAAACCAGAAGTTCAGACACTTAGTATATACAGCCCAGGTAGACTCTCTGTGGCCTTAGCAGTCCTTGCTAATTAGAAGCTCCTGTATTACCTCTGAGAGCTTAGCTACCAAGCATCTTTCCAACTACGCTCCCAAATGAAGGTAAGGTAAATGGCTAGAATTTTTAAAAATTAACTTATGCTCAGTTATCTATTTGGTTCAGAGGAGAAAGAAACATCAGTGATGTTTCAAAAGGTAATTCCATATCCACCACCATCATACCCTCCAAGTCACATGGTAAAAATAAATGATGCCTGGCTGTGGTTAATTGTGAAGCCATCTCAGTTCTCATCTGATGTAGCCTAATGAAGGCTCTGAATACCAAGAGTGAAATCTTAACCTTAACAAATGACCTTGCCTCACAGTTCAGGCACAATTTTTAGGTTTCTCATCCAAGGAGGGGGGGATTTAAAAATCAGTATTCATATGAAAAATTATTATTGGAAGCCCTTGAGTGTTGCTCACACAAGAGATGCAGGTCTATGTTTATGCACCATGAGGACGGGAACCATGCTTGATTCATCTTTGTATCCAGCACAACACTTAGCATAGTTGCCTAGTGTGCAGCAGGAGATCAAGAAATAATTATTGAATAAATGAATGAGGCTTCAAAGTTCCACGAGCCATCCTAGTTACTGGCAACCCTTGAGGGGAATTTTGCCAAGACACTTTAAAAGTGTAGCTTGCCCAAGTAAGAAAAGGCTGTTTTCAAGATCTACTCTGTCAGGACCGCTGCCACTTTGTTTTCATTGGGCATTGGGAATCTGGCTCTACCATGCTCCACACCCGCTCAACTCAGGTTAACGGTGTCTGAAGTAGTTCTTCTTAGAACTTTAAAATGGTAGCAAAAAGATCAGTTTAGAAGGAATGAACCACATTGTAGGATGATTTTCTGAGGTTATTTAACAGCTTGTGCATGTGTGTGTGTGTATGCGAGTGCATGTGTATATGTGCCGATCAGATTCTCCCAGGAACTTTAGATTTGCAGAGAGACAGTGGTTGGGAGTTGGTAGCTACATCATTAATGGCAGCCAACCCTTTGGAGGAACTTGCAGATTTCAGCCTCTGAGGTCCTGGGAACTGCCCTGGGCCACTTCTTCCTGAGGGAGGTTAAGTTGTTCAACTCTTCCTTGTAAGACTCTTCCTTCCAGTAAATTTACACTTTTACCTATATTCTTTCCAACTGTTTTTTGTTATCTGCAAATGGAAGAAAGGCATTTTGGAGGAAACCAGTGAATCTGAGCTGGGCTCTGGAAGAATGGTGGGGTGGAGGAAGGAGAGCTGAGTGGAGAGATCAGGGGAAGGCTCTTAAGGCAATCAATCACCTTTCTGCGCTGAGTCAGCTATGGACAAGAGGCTGCCAAGCAGAGAGCTGAGTCAGCAGAAGACTGCAAGGGGCCACCCTGAGTGAGGCTGGTTTTTAAATATTCATTTCAAAAGCAATTGAATGCTCTCTTTCCCCTCTCCTGTGCTTAGGTATGACTTCTACAGTTCTTGTTCCAACCACTTGAACTCTTTTGTGTCTCCTGCCTCTGCTATCTTCCAAGGCACCAACTAATGTCCAACGAGGCCACAGGGTCTTCTCTTTGATCCCAGGATATTTCTGTGAATTATTAGCCTTTTTATTGAACCTAAGGAAGGAATTCAAATGGTGATTTAATTCGTGCCTTTCTCCCCTCCTGCCCCTTCCTAAGTGTCCCATTGTGGGAATTTTGGAGACAAACCCTGCCTCTGATTCAAGCCATGTATGTAAATGAATTTATTGGATGCCACTGAGAAGGCTACATTAGGAAAGGGAAGAGAGTTGTGAATTTAAGAAAAACTACAACAAATCTATGTGGGAGGAGGGAAGGAGAAAAGGAGGAATTTGGACCATTTATTTGCAGCATGTCTTACTGACAGTTAAATACAGTGGTTTGTTCTGTTTTCTGCCACTCGAGGGTTATTTAATTAAATTCATGACCTAGGATGCTAACCAGCCCCACATCTAAAATAATTGCTTCTCTGTTGGTGAGATGTAAAGCTGGGATTGATTTTCCCTGGCCGATAGCTCTCCTTTCTGACTCATGAATGTCATCTCCACTCCCTGCCCCCACGTAATTTGATCTCTGTATTTGATCCCTATTTAGTAGTACACTTCGCCAAACAGATGTCTGAGTAATTAAAATCCCACGTGGGCACGCTCGTCAGTGAGTTACATCTATTTAATAGTCAGCTTAGAAACTTTTCACCCTTCGGCTTTTCTCCCATTCTGGTGTCATATGTCAGTAGCCTTTAGCAGGATTTAACTATTAGAATTCAAACCTGTTTGAACTCTAAAATGCAGTTTTAGCGTTGCAGTTCGATTTCCTGCATTCATAAAGACTCTCTTTTCATTTTCTGACTGCATTTTCTTCACAAGTCCCTGATCTCTTTTTCCTTCAACTCACCTGAATTTTCTCTATGGTTTTACACCAGCATTCAAATTCTCATTGGATGAGTCATCCTATATTTCATTCATGCCAACACTGGCAATTAAAAAAAAAATTAGAACAATGTTGTTATAACCATGGATTAAGAGTGCCTTTTACTTTTTACCCTGGAGGCATAGCCAAAATATTTCAGTCTGAACAATCCTCCAATTTTTTAAAAAAACTATTTGAGATCAAATACTGAAAACCTGTTTGGTTGCTACAGGTCACTGAAGGATTTTGATGGAACGGAATTATAGAAGGAAAGAACACATACAAGGAAGGTCAAGAAGGGCTGATTACAGGGAATTTGGTCACTTTTGAGAAAGGATTTAGACAGACACTTATTTAGAAAATGTTGAACTGAATATGAATACTGCAGAAACAATGTTCTTATGATAAATCCTATGCTACTAAGTAACATTGCATAAAACTTGAGGAGAATGCTATAATTTACTGTAGATAAAATAATTTCCCTTACAGTTGATGATGCATATTGATTTTAAATTCCAAAGAACTAAACATTGTGAACTAAGTATAGAATACATCTAAGTATAGAATACATATGCATCTGTTCTGATACCCATCAAACTGGACTTAAACAAAATCAGATAAATGAGTAGGTAATAAGTCATAGCAAAAGGATTCTTTATTTTCCTACTTTTAAACAGATGGAGTGCTAGTGCATTTAGCATGAATCATTTTATAAAAGTAAGTTTCTCAGAACATGCATGTTTCTTGTGAAGTTCCTTTGTACTCACAGTATTTCAGAATAAAAAAATAATGTGATTGAAAAAACAAGCAACAACTTCACAGGTTAACGGATGTTGTTTTAGTTCTATGTGAACAAATTTTAAAAGTATTTGTACAAACTTTATTACCATGATTGTATTTAAAAGCTAGGTGAAAATCCTATTGTTCAGTGGGAACTTCATCTTAGTGGTTTGTACACAACTTCTGGTCTTGTTATCTAAACTAACAAAGGTCATGTAAATAAACAGACATAAATTAACAGCATGATTCTTAGATAAACAGTGACATGGACTAGGAGTTAGTATTTCAGGAAGTTAGATAGCTTCTAAATAATGGAAATGCTATGGGTGTGATTTCTCTCAATGTTTATTATCTAGTATCATTCTACCCCTTGCTGGCTCATGAACTGGTATGCTTTTCATTCTTGCTGTGCTCATGATAACCTTCCCCTACCTGTTCCCCAGCTCCCTTGCCTTTCATGCAGCTTGTGTTTAATCTATATAAGGTTCAGGGCACTTTTTTTTCTGTGATTCAAGCTTTTTAAGCCTTGTTTTCTGTCCAGTCATTCCTTATCACACGTCTATCCATGCCCTGCTGTCTGTCTCTTTCAGATATTGTTTTAAAAGGTGATTAATTCCAATAACCCATTTCTAGCTTCCCGTTGTCTTAGTGTAAATTGGGGAGACTATTTCCTGACCTCAACATGAAGAAGTTGTGAAGGTCAAATGAGCTCTTGTGTATGAAAGGGCTTTGTACATAGCTACTGGCTTCACGTAGCCAAGGAGCTTCCGCTCCAGCCCTCAAATACAGCTTTTACCATTTGCTAGCCGTGTGAACTTCAGCAAGCTATGTAACTTTTCTGTGGAACTTCAGTCTCATAAAGTGGAAAATGGGGATCATAAATGTACTTAAATCCTGGGGTTGTTTGGTGATGGTGACATGAGATGATTAATACATATTATGAGGTCAGAACATGATTAGAACAGTTTCAGTTTTAAGCCCCCAGTAAGTGCTAGTACAAGTGCAGGGATCAGACGGTGTTTCTCCCTTGATATCGGTGTACTTCTTCACAGGTTCATCTCTCTCTAGCCTGAGGCGAAAGCTGGGCTATATCCCTTGAGCGTGGTCTGTCACAACTAAGGATAAGGGCGGGTGTAGGGATCCTGGCTGAGCACATGTCTTTTGAGGATTGCCAGGTACTTTTAACAGCTGTCTCTCTTTCTCTAAATAGTGTTCACTTGGCTTGGATTATCCTTTAATGACTTTATTTAGAATGACTTGTTTATGTCAATTTTTTCAATTTGCCGCCTATTTATGCTTAAAGCCACAAAAATACATCCTTCCTAATCTGGAAAATGGGAATAGTAAGAGTATCTATCCCTGGGGTTGTCATGAGATCAATTGAACCTCTTCCAAAAGATATAAGGAAGTATAATATTCTAGGAAGCTTTTGAAAAATAAACTGGAGAAAATAGCATTTCCAAATGTTACTTTGAACACAGGAAATGAGGTGAGAAGAAACAAAATATACAATAAAAACCTAATATTCTAAAACTTCAGTAAGTTAGTGATTCTTCCAAATGAACTCTCCTCTCAGAGTGGTTCTCTGAATTTAAGCTCAATGATGCTGTTGTTGCCCAAAATGTTTTGGGATTTCTTCTTTCAGAAGGGTTGTTAAGGACCTGCATGTAAATACTAACTCCTCCACTTTACGATAGTCATGACAAATATCTTCCTACTTCACAACTTCTTATTTGATATTGTTATAATTTTTGGTATACAGATGCTTTAAATAATTATTTCAGATAAATCTGTGAGTTCTTCCATTGTTTTGTGGTTCTTTTCCATCCAAAAATCAATTAGCTGTCCATTTAGATTTTGAGTTTTTTTAGTTCTTTTCTAGTTCAGTTTTCACATTTATTTCTTTATCTGGAATGTATTTCAGGAGACTGCATGAAGTGAACATTAAATCTGATTTTTTTTCCCCAAATGGTTGGCCAGTTTTCCTAGTGCCAGTTATTGAATAATCCATGTCTTCCCCATTAGTGACGCTTCATTTATTGGAATATTGAGTTTTCTTTCAGGGCTATCTGTTCTGAAATATTTGTCAATCTTTCTTCAGTAGTTCAATATTACTGTAATTATTATGGCTTTATAATATGTATTAACATGTGGTAGAGTAAATCTCATGTTATTATTCTTCCTTTTTGAAGTATTCTGGCTACTCTGTTTTTTCCTCCAGATGGAAATACATTTTTTTCAACTTCTAAAAATGTCCTGTTGGAATTTTAGTTACAATTGCAAATTAAGGGATAGATATCTTTGTCTAGGAGCATAACATATTTCTCAATCTATTCAAATCTTTTTTATTTCATTTTTTCTCTTTTTCTTTGTATAAATCCCTTTCAGTTCTTGCCAATACTATTTATATGTGAATAGAATCTTTTTAAGAAATATATTTGTTCCCAGGTTTCAATACCCCAAAAAAGTTATATTTCTCAATAAGTTATTGCTAGATCAGTAGAAAGTTATTGATTTTAATAATTATTTTATAAGAGATTTTCAATCAAGTTTCTTAAGTTTTCTAGGCAAAAAGTATCTGCAAATAAAGGCAATTTGTCTACTGCTTTGCAATATTTTACTTAGTATTTCTGTTTGTCTTATTACAGAATGACTTCGCATAATTTTAAATAATAGTGGTGAAAGCAGGCATATTTATACCTGCTTTTAATGAAAATGCCTGTCTGCCATTGAGTATGGAAATTTAAAAATACACACAAAAGTAAATGAAAGTCTAATGTGCCTCTCACCTAGCCTCAACAATTATCAACATTTTTGCAGACACTTTTAGTGGAATTATAAATTAATCCAGTCTTTCGAATATTAATTTGGAAGTATCTATCCAAATATTGATCTGCAATTCCATTGCTAGGCATTAATCCAACAAGTACACCTGCATCAATAGACAAAGACATTCAAGGATGCTCTAACTGTATGTAATTGCAGAAAATGAGAAAATCGTCTAAATGGTCCCTAACAGGTGAGTGAAAAATATGGTTCATTCATATAACTGTACTCAACTACTATGAAAAATTTTGGAAGGTCTGTATGTGCTGATGTAGGAAGATGTACAAGGTACTTTATGAAATTAAAAAATAAAAAGCAGGCCAGCTGCGGTGGCTCACTGTAATCCCAGAATTTGGGAGGCCAGGCAGGTGGATCACCTGAGGTCAGGAGTTCAAGACCAGCCTGGCCAACATGGCGAAACCCCATTCTCTATTAAAAATACAAAAATTAGCTGGGCATGGTGGCATGCACCTGTAATCCCAGCTACTCAGGAGGCCTTTGGAGAGAAGGTGTAAACTTAATTTGACTGTCTTACCAGTAGCATTATTATTTTTATAAAATTTTATTAAAAGATATGATGTTGGCTATCAGTTTAACATTTACTGAAAGTTTTTTTAAAATATAGTTGTTGTAATTGGGAATAGGTGCTAGATTTTTATCACTTATCGAGACAATAAGGTTTTTATTCTTATATAACCTAAATGTATTTTTATATAAACTATTTTCCTAGTATTGAAATATCCTGGTATTTCTAGGATAAGATCTACCTGATTGTTTAAAATGACTGACATTATTGAATATAATTTGCTGGGGTTTTTTTTTGGTATTTTGGGGTGAATTCTGGCATTGAGTTTCTTATGTGAACTTTTATTTTTTGAGTGTCCTTTCTTTATCTTCTTTTTTTTTGAGATAGGGTCTTGCTCTGTTACCCAGGCTGGAGTGCAGTGATGAGATCACGGCTCACTGCAGTCTTGACTTGTCGAGCTCACATGATCCTCCCACTTCATCTTTTCAAGTAGTTGGGACTGCAGGAGCCTACCACCAGGCCCAGATAATTTTTTACTTTTTGTATAGATGGGGTCTCTTGGAACTCCTGGGCTCAAGCCATCTTCCCCCCTTAATTTCCCAAAGTGCTGGGATTACAGGTATGAGCCGTTATGTTTGGCATATACCATTTTTGATACGTTTTATAATAAAAAAGAGTCTCACTCACAAAAAAAAATTAAATTTTAGTGTCTTTACTCATTTAGAAAGGGGATTTTATGTCTTTCAAAATTTGCAAGAATTTGCCTAAAGCCTCTCTCAGTCTTTAGGCCTTTTTAAATTTCTCCCCAGCTTTGATCTACTTACTTTTTCTACTCCTAGATTCAATTTGGGTGATTTATGGTTTTCCAGAAAAAAATGTTTAGAACATAGCTAATTTCATATAGTAGTCTCACATAATTTATAAAAAGTCTCTTTGGCGGATCAGGAAGTCAGGAGATTGGGACCATCCTGGCTAACACGGTTGAACTCCGTCTCTACTAAAAAATACAAAAAATTAGCCGGGTATGGTGGCGGGCGCCTGTAGTCCCAGCTACTTGGGAGGCTGAGGCAGGAGAATGGCGTGAACCCGGAAGGCGGAGCTTGTAGTGAACCGAGATCATGCCACTGCACTCCAGCCTGGGTGACAGAGCGAGACTGCACTCCAATCTGGGTGACAGAGTGAGACTCTGTCTCAAAACAAAACAAAAAAAAGGTCTCTATATCTTTATATCTCCTTATTCCTTTATATTTTCTTTCTTTTCTTTTCTTTTTTTAATAGATTCATCAGCGATTTCTCCATTTTCTTGATCTTTTTCCAAAGAATTACCTTTGGAATTGATCAAAAACATTGTTTGTTTTCTAATCATTAATTTCTGCTCCAAACTTTCCCCTAATCCTCCATTTCTTGGAGTTTAATTTTTTAAAAAGCATTAATCAGTTCACTTATTTTTGCTCTTTCTAGTTCAAGTTTTCCCTGCCAAATGATGTTACTAAACTCAGTGTGGTTTCAAATATTTTTTCTAAAAATCTGCTCTCAGAGGAGGAAGATTTGCTATCACTGATGATGTCATTTAAAAGAATGTGACTCAGACTCTTGTGGCAAATTTCTAAAGAATTCTAAAAATGTTTGAGTAATGGGAAGGCAATTGTAGCAAGCTTATGACCTACTCTGAAGGAGCCAATTTGTAAAACCTGCACGTTTGCTGAACATTATCTGCCCTTATATATTTGGAAATAATCAAGTGCTAGGATTTAAAAAGGAGCTTTCACTTTTGTTTATTGGGATGCCTTCTGATACTGCATGTCTGTAAACCAAGATATTCTTAATATTTCTCTTTTTGTGAAAATGTATTTAAACACATCATATATACAGTCTGGCTTCATTTTTGCTCCCAATAGAAATTAACCTCAGATGAAACATTTTTCAAACAAATATTAAAAATTGTTCACATGCTAGAATGACCAGGTTTTCCTTGCAAAAACCAATTCAGTAGATTGATGATGTGGATGAAGGCAGAATGTGTTATTAAAAATAATTAAGTGCTCTGATAGGCCACAATTATAAGCAATAAAAATAATCTCTAATAAAATGTATTGTGCCAATAGAAAGGTAGATTTCAGGTGTGACCTTTGCCAAGGTATGCAGCAGAACTTATTAGAGCCATGTATTTGTAGATTATGTAACAGTTTTTAAGTGGTCAGGAAGGGGAGGATTTTGTGGTCAGAAAAGTGGAACTGTCCTATTTAACATATGACCCTGGCCAGTCCCATCTCAAATTACTGTTGATCAAGTTACAGATGGCTGGGAAGCCCAGGTGGAAGGGAAGCCTAGAATAAGCCCTGACAAAATTGCAATAAACAGTAGGCCACAAAGCCAGTGGCCGTTATCATTAAACACTTACTGAAGTATTTAATATAGAAAATAATGCAAAGAAAAATTGTTTCGCAAAGCACTATGAACCAGAAATCACTTAAAAAGGCTTTAACATATCCTCCCCTGATGTCTTTAGGAAAGCTAGAACATGACCAAAACCGTAAGTAGACCCCCAGACTAACAGCTTTATGATCATGATTTGAAAGCATTTTGTTTTGCACTTGCATGCATCTCAGGTTTAAGTTTCCAAATTTTTAAAGCATTTAAGTGCCTAATGATCTAGGAATTTACTCTTGAGAATAAACACCACTAGGAACCAATAAATGGAAGCCCAAACTTTTATTATCTCTAGCAATTTCAAATAGGGGCACACGTATAAAAATTTATATATTCAGCATTGGTCTCAATTGGTTGCCTTTTACAGAAGCACTTTAATGGGACAGTAAACCAGAGCCCAAACAGAGAAAAAAAAAAAATCCTAATTTTGTGTTATTGTGGTTGCAAAATTTTCAGAAAAGCACGGATCTAAAGCCCAAGCCTGCTAAATGATTCACATGAAGGCAGAGCCTGAGGCCAAGTTTAAGTGCTGATTTTACTAGGAGGTACAATTCCAGGGTTTTAAGGGTGAAAGGAAAGGCGAAGGCAGGCAAAAATACAAGGTGGTACATTATTGAGCTGAAAACAACTTCACATGCAAGGACAGCTTCCAGACAAACCATGTAGAACCAGCATACCTTGGGACTGTGTGGATGGCAGGGAAAGGAGTTTCTATGCTGGCTACTTCATTCTTTCTGTGCCCTTTGGGGAAAGTATGCCTCACGGGGCTCTAACTCTCCCAGTCTTCTGAGGGCAGCACCTGATCCCTCCAGGTTAACTGCTAGGGAAGAGCATTCTGTTCCTTCAAATTTCTCACCTGAGTCTGAGAGCATCCTATCATCACAGCCTCTGTGTCAGGGAGGCAGTGCTGAAGCATGACCCTCATCTGGGGGAGGCTGTCGGGAGATGGCACTGGAGGCCAGGCCTCTACCCTAAGCAACAGTTGCAGGCCGGCGTAGAGGTGGACGGTGGGACCCAGTAAATCCGGGGAGGCACATCAACCGGGTCTGGTAGGGCATAGCCTTCTTGGACCTAAGCCATTCCTGCTGCTGGTGTTCACTGCTTTCTCAGAAACAGCACGGATTTAGCTCTCAGATTTTGTAAACTGTGATTTTCTCCCTTATTCCTCAACGATCACCTAGCCACGACCTTCTTTAACTCTTCCCCCCACCCCCCAACTTTTGAGGAAATGATTTTTCTTATAATTTGAATGTTAATAAACCGCACCCATTTAGAAACTACGGTTTGATGATCTTGGGCAACTGTATACGTCATGTTGACGCCACTCCTATCAAGATATGAAATTGTCCCACCACAGCCCCAAAGTTCCCCCGCTCCTGTGCATTCCATTCTGTCCAGTTCCACTCCTTTGTAACTGCTTTGCATCGCTACCGTTGCTTCTTCTAGAATGTCTTATAAATGGAATCAGGCCGACCATAGCTTTTTTGGGTTCTTCCCCACACACAGCATCGTGTTTTTCAGCTCCACCCACGTGGTTTCGGGTATTAATCCTATGGTAGGACAAGCTAGACGCTGGAGAACTCCTTATGCGCCGTTAGGTAATTTTAACCCGCATCATCTCATTTCTATTGTCACAATAGAAGAAACTGAGGCGCGCCCGGCGTGTGGGCGTGGGAGGGAGCACCCGGGCTGAAGGCCGACTTCGCCGGTCAGTCGGCCTGGACCTGCTAGCACCCGCTGTCAAGCCTGAGGGGACAGACGGGTCCTGGGGTCAACGACAGGCACCGGCTCGGGCAGACGCACAGCCCAGGAAGCAGGCGCGTCGAAAGCTCCACGCCCAAGCCCAGGCAGAGGGCTCGGCGGGCGCGAGGCTGAGGGCCCAAGAGGCCGGGGCCGCTATCCCCTCGCCACCGGGACGCCCTCCGGGTCTCCTTGCCCCACCAGAGAAGCCCGCGGCGGCTACTCCGAGGCGCAAGGGCAAGGCCGCAGCGGGCAGCGATGGACCAAATGCAGACAACACACGACGCGGACAGACGGGAGCCACCGCGGCGTCTCCGCAGGCGCAGTTCTATAAAAGCGCGCTGAGCCGCATCACGCTGCTCGTTTCCTTCCGCGCGGAGCCGGCGCTACTTCCCTCCCGACCAGGCCGCCGGGCCCGGAGGAGCAGAGACGTCGGCAAGGCAGCAACGGCCCGCAGCGGCTTTTCGCCTGCTTCCTCCGCTCGCTCTAGAGGGCAGAGCGAGGCGCGGGGCTCAGCATGCCGCTTCCCCGCCACGGAGGTGGCCGCCGCGCTCCGGCCTGCTGTAAAGGACCGAGCAGGAAGAGCGGTCTCTGGTTTCTGTGGTATCTGGGGACAGTTTCCCGGCGCGAGGGAAACAAAGATGCTGGCGTGGAGCGGCCTGCCCGTCGCTATTGTCTGGCTGCCTGTCAGGGAGCAGCCGCTTTCGCTTTCTTCTGCCGAACGGAACGTGGTGACTCGGGGGCCGCGGAGCGCCCTCGAGGCAGCTTTGTCTGTGGAAAAGGAGCGCGGCGGGCGGCCTATGGGAATGGTCACCGCCCGCTTTCCGCGGGAGGCGCGCCAGGGACCGCGGCGCGATTTCTCCGCCTTAGCGAAAGAAAGGAGAAGCCGGGATTTGTGGCCGCTCCGTCTTCGTTCCGATTTGAGCTCTGGCGTCGGCGCGAGGGGACAGTGCTGTCAGCGCGCACCCCCTCCGTCGCCGTCAGGGTCGTGCTCCTTAGGTTTCCTGCGGTTTTTCTGCTGCTTTGAGACAGTGTCTGGGACCAAGTTCTCACAACATCGTCTTCTCTTCTCGCAAATAATCGTTTTACCATGTTGTTCTGCTGAATCCACCGGGCGCCTCAGACACGGGCCCTGACGGCACCACCGGCCTGAGGGAGGCGGGAGGGCTGTGGGGCTGCAAGCTGGTTTGGGGATCCCATAATCTTAGAATTTTAATGCAGAGCCAGTGGAAGCGCCTGGTCAGAGAAGCGGGAGGCAACTGAACCTAAGGAAGGGGCTTGGAGTCAGCAGTGAAGCTCTATTGTTTATTTTAGTTTTATTTTCATAGATTCAGGAGGTAGAAGTGCAGCTTTGTTACTTCCAGGTATTGCACAGCGGTGAAGTCTGGGCTTTCAGTGCTGCCCCCACCCAAATAGTGTCCTTTGGACCCATTAGGTCATTTCTCATCCCTCAGGGTGACTGCTATTTAAAAGGCATCTATTGTTAGAGCAGGCAAGCTGCAAGGGCAAAAAACGAAACAAAAAACAAAACAGGGTTGGGGGGAGCATAGAGTATTTTTTTTTTTTTTTTGACAGCGGCGCAGTAAAGTTTGGATTTAGAGCTTTTTGTTACTGCCCATCTCCCATACTCCTGTTTTATTTCTCTTTGTAGCATTTATAACCTCCTGGTATAACGCATTTTACACGTTTATTGGCTTCTCTGCCCACTTGATTTTTATCTCCTTTTGGAGAGCAGGAAATTTTTTTCTTCCCTGGAGCCTAGCACGGTACCTAGCAGTGTACTGGGGGCTTTGTAAATATTTGCTGAATCAGTGGATAAAAAAGAAACAGGGCACATTATCTAAAGTTATTGTGAGACAAGCATAAAACCAAAAGGCGAATGATGCAAGGCGAAGTTATCTCTTTGAACCTGCTCTTTGTGTTTTGGAGCAGTAATACATTAGGACTAGCTAAGAAGGAGTCACGCCAGCATTCCATTTTCCAAATAAGAAAGTGAAACAAGTGAGCTCTCATTTCTGGGATGCTTTCCACTTCATTAGAGGGATTGGTTCTCTGAGGTCAGCCCATCAAAAATTTATGAATAAAATGGAAGCCATTTATTACTGTTCCTCTGTTACCCTCAGACATATTCTCATTTCCAGCAGCAGGGAGTTAGGGTGGCATGCCTCGTGAGCAAAACATGGGGCTTGGGGACATTCAGAACACCTACAAGATGGTGGTGTACATAGATAGTGCTTGGAGACATATCTGGGGAGTGTTTCAGATGAAAATTGGCCACATCCTCCTATTACCTGTTTCAAAAATGGCCCCACAGGTTGTACATTTATAAGTGGTGGATTTGTTTTGAGGGAAGTGAGAGGGAGGAGTACACTTTGTTTTGGAGTGAAGAGGATCAGGGTAGCCAGCTCCTCTGAGAAACTACCCCAGTCTCAATCTCCATTCCTTTGGAACTTTTTGTTAGGAAAAGGCCACATATTGGCTGGGAAAATTTATAACCTGTCACGGTACAGTTGGAAAGCTCTAAATAAAAAACAAGTTAAAAATTTCGTGTATTCCTCAGTCACCCAGTAATTATAGCATCCTGGTACACAAAACTGGAGGTATCCTTGGAGGTCATTTATTTATTCAACAAGTACACTGTATTTATTGAACATTTTTCATGTGCTAGGCATTGTTCTAGATGCTGTAGATACAGCAGTGAACAAAACACAAAAATCCCCTCTTTCATATTGTTCCACTCCCAGGGCCCTTTCATCCTTTCAATATGTTATTTTCCTTATTTTAGCATTTGCCACAACCACCTTCTTTGCTAGTTGGTTCCCTTTCTTCAGTAATTTTTTAAAAACTCATTTCTTCAATCCCTCAACTCATCTGAGATATGAACATACCAAAAATATATGATGAAATACAATTTAAAAGTCAGATCCTTTTTAAAAAAAACTTTTAACCAGAACGAATCCACTTCTAAAATTTTCTTTTTTATGCCTGTAATATTTAAAAAGCCTAAAAATGATCTTGCTGGTTTTCTTCAGTTGACTGTTGTGTAAGTGAAAATTACTTCCCAAATCCTACTACTAGCTATTATAATCAAATCAGCTTTCACTTCCATGAGAATATTTCCTTCACAAGACTTTGGTTGACCATAACCAATTTTATAGTAATATACAACAAAAAAATGTGGAGAATAGCAAAATTAAACACATTTTTTTTGAAAAATAGAGGTTTCTTTTCCAGGATTTTTTTTAAAGAGTAAATAATGTTAGCTTGGAGGCTTAGAATGTAAATGTATGACGGGATTCTAGTGCACAGCACAGCCCCATAAGGAATATTCAAGCCTAATTTATCTTAGTTGTATTATCTCTGACTCTCTTCCACCGGTTTTCTCTAAACTTATTTCCTGTCATTCAGTCTAAAATGCTCACTGCCTCAAATGTTCCCTGAAGACTATGGCTTAACTATAATTCTTCCCCTTCCACATTTCACATTTAAATGTGTTTTATTTCAGACTTGCTTAAACATTCTTGTGAACTATCCCTACTTCCCCGCTTATCCTCTTCAGCCTAAACCGAGGAAGCATGCTGAGCTCCTCACTTCTCTCCCCCAGGTTGCTCAAGCCTAGGAATCACAGCCAGATTACTTAAAATGCTAGTGATTCTCAATGCTGGTGGACATACTAGAATCACTTAGGAGACTTTAAAAATACTGGTTTCCTGGCCTACCCCTGACCAAATAAATTAGCATCTATGGCATTGGAGTCCTAACACTGATATTTTTATAAAGCTTCCCAGGATATTCTAATGAACAGCCAGTTTGACAAACTGCAGCAGGCAGCCCAAGTATCTGTCCTCGGCAGTGATTCTCAAACTTCAGTGTTTCAGCATCGCCTGAAAAGCTTGTTAAAACACAGATTGCTAGACCCTACCCGCTGAGTTAATGATTCAGTAGATTTAGGGTAGAGCCCCCAAATTAGCATTTCAAACAAGTTCACAGGTGATGCTGATGCTGCTGGTTCAGGGATCATTTTTTGAGATCCTCTGTTCTCAGACCAACAGAAACAAAGACATGCAAGAAAAAAATGAGAGAAAAAAATTGGGAAGATTTTATTTGGTATTTCAAACAAAGCTTTGAAGCAGTTATAAAGGTGCAAATTAGAAATGAGCTTCTTTACCTTTATTTTATGGTTTAGTGTGATTTTAAAATTTAAAATTGTATTTGGGAAAAGAGGACTACCATAATTTTTTTATGTTGGGGTAGTTTCTAGAAGTCTTAGGCCCTGTGCATTTTTTTTTTTCATATAAACCTCACCTTTCACCCTCCATGAGAATGTTTCGCCCAGATTTTGCCTGAGCATAACGAGCCTCACAGTAGCCCACAACAAAACATTTGTGGAGAATAGCAACATAAAACACACACACACACACACGAGTGAGAGTGGAAGAGAGAGATCTCACTTCCAGCAAAAATGCATAAGGCAGAAATAGTGTTTATCTTGTTTTCCTGGTGATAGGCAAACCTTATCTTGCATGTTCAAGCCTGTGACAGAGAACTTGACACATGAAGGGCATGCAGATATCATTGCAGAAAACTTGTCCGAGTTATGGAAATAAAGAGTACTTTGCTTTTGACTAATTTTCCCATCCGTTTTTGCAGTTTATGCTCCCTCTACCAGCTCATGAGATTACATGGAGAAAGTCAGGTGCAGGAAGCTTTCAAACTTGCCTAGAACCTTACAGCTCATTAGGTATAAAATGAGAATTCTTGGCTCCCAAACTCTTTATCCTTTTCTCTAGAACATGCTGTAATTCAAATGCCAGAACACTGGATCTGAAGGGAAGAGAGAAAAGATTTAATACTCTTCAACCCTGTAAAGTGAAATGGAAGAAAAACACGCTCAGTTTTCAAGTTCATGAAACAGTTACAAGAATTTGGATGCAATTTATGATACCTGAGGGAGGAAAAATAGGAAAAGGAAAGAAAGAGAAGTAGAAAAGATTTCAGGGAAAACACCTGTATAGTTAGCTAATAGTCTTAGGGCCAGAAAGAGATTCTGTTGGACCTTAAGGAAGACAGGATAGAAGACTCATCATTTTAGCTTTGGTTCTTACGAGCCACCCAAAAATTTAGTGGCTTAAAACAAGAGCATTTTATTGCTGAAAATTCTTTGGGTTAGGAATTCAGGCGGGGGTCAGGGAGGATGGCTTTTTTTCTGTTCCATGTGGTCTTGATTAGGGGTATCTCAAGGGGCTGGAGGATCCAAGTTTGGCCTAATCCACAAGTCTGGACCTTGGTTCTCCTCCATGTGCCTCCCTCTCATTCCACATGGTCTTGAGTAATTCAGTAGTCTAGCTCAGGCATTTTTACATGGCAATGGTTTACCAAGGGGTAGAAGGAATCACAGAGCATTACTTTCATTGTATTCTGTTGGTCAAAGCAAGTCAGAGGGCCATTCTGGATTCAAAGAACTGGAAAATAGATTCTACCCTTGATGGGTGGATGGTACAGGCACATTACAAAAGGAATGTGGTTAGGCTAAGTAAAAGAAGCCAGACACAAAAAAGCACATATATTATGCTATTTATATGAAATTCTAGATAAGGCAAACTACAGTGACAGAAAGCAGATCACTGGTGGCCTGAGGCTAGAGGATGGGGATTGCCAGCAAAAGGGTATGAGGGAGCTTGTTGGCATGATAGAAGTGTTTTGTACCTTGATTGTGGCAGTATATATACAAATGTATACGTTTGTCTAAATGTATGCATTTTATTGTAGTTATTTAGGTAAAGCATACCTTAAAAAAAAAGGTACGAAATAGGAGGTAGGAAGGATTGTCATGACCACCATCAGAAATGATCTACCACACATAAAAAGTTAGATCTGAAGGGACCTTAAATGATCCTGTGGTCCAATGTCTTCATTCTACAGATAAGGAAAGTGAGGCTCAGAAAGTGGACCTTGCCAAAGGATACTCTGCTAGTTTGTGATAAAAGCAGAATTGGAATCCAGACTCCTGACCACAGTCTTCCTGTCACTCCTTCCACATCCTCAACAGGATCAGGGAAAAGGATGCCCTGGCCTGTGTCCCACTGAAACACAGAATTTCCAGGGGTCAGTACAAACAGTCAAGAACAGAGATTTCTGTGCTCTGTTCCTAGTTCTGAGAGACTATGGACACATTCCTGTAACTATTCCATGAGTCAGTGTCTACAATAAAAGTGAATGGAACAATGTTTAGAAACAGAATAGAAAACCATGGGAAAAAAAGAGCACCTATGCCACACATCTGTGGCCGGCAGTGCCATCTTGGGTGTCCTAGGAGGGTATTGATGGGAAAAGACAAGGAGGGCTCTGGAACGATTGAAATGTTGTTATTTATGTAGATTTTACTAAATTAATAAACCCACCTTTCAGACTTGTAAGGTGAGAATTATTGCTAGCTTTTGTAATGTGCTCTATAGAGTAAGATAGAGTTGAAATAATAAATAGTATAGCAACCCATAGTAAAATGCAAATGTTAGTATTTAGGGAATTTGAAAAAGTGAATACAGTTTACTCTCTTTTTAGTGTACTTTCTTCACTCAGAAAAAATGACTTTGAACCTTGTCCAAAGTCTCAGACATTTATCAGATGTATTTAATTCCTTTGGATGCCAAAGATGCTTTTTAAAAAATGTCTACAACAGATGTTAAAATGCTGTCAGCTGAATGATTTGCTGCTGGGACATCAGAGAGTAATACCCTGCTGATCTGTGGCAATTACCTAGAGAACAATGGACTTGAACTTTGGATGGAATCTGAAATTTTTTCTAACACAAAGTCATATTTGAAAAATGAATGATTCAGCAGGGAAAGTATTTTTCAAGAGAACATTGCCCTGATACATTTCTGAAGATTGGGTTTTTCTTCATTTTCGTTTTGGTTGTTGTTACTTCCTCATTTTTCTAATACCTATATCTTAAAAACGATTATATAATAAGCATTTTATTAAATGAGGGCTGGGACACTGATTTGCATCTTAGAGTTGTGGCTTTTGTCTCATAGTTGCAGGCTGGGAGGAGTCTGCTCCTTCACAAACATGAAATGCAGTTGCAGAATAACTCTACTACCAAGTGGAAAGTGGTGCAATTATGGAAATAATTCAAGCCTAAAATATCTACTCTTATTTGGATAACCCCAGCTGGCTACCGTTAGCTTTGGTACCGAACGGATTCCCCCTGCTTTAAGTTGGATTAAAGAGGGAAAAACAATGTGGAATGTAAAGAAATCAGTTTAGGGCTCTCTTAGAGTTTAACCTCAGCAATCCTACAAAATTTAGCTTAGTCTGGGCCCAAATATTTCAATTAAAGACCTTTAAAAAAGCGATATTTCCACTCTTGGGGCTGCCATTTTTTGAAATATCTGGACTACCCAACATGTGATATTATTCATTACCCATGCAGACTTTTTACTTAGGTAAATGCACATTTTGCCAGTTTTTTTGTTTTGTTTTTTTTTTTCCCAATCAACATTGGCAATCATGTACAGGTCACCAGTACTACCTTAGGGCCTCAGGAGCCCAGCATGAAATGAGACTCACGACAGAGATGAACCAAAATTTCTAGGTCTCCTACATCCCTGCCGGGCTGGCTCCCACTTCCCACCATCACTGCTATTCCTGTGGCACTAACGGTTTTAGTCACCTCCTATTTACCACATTGGTGAGGAAGGGATTCTCACCCTAAGGTTATGCTGTTGGCCAGACACACAGCACCTGACACTGGACACTTGGGATTGACAGCAGCTTATTAGTCACATATACTCATAGCCAGGGGGAGAGGGATAGGGCACACAAGAGCAAATGAAGGTTGTCCTCGGCAACTGAATGAATAAGCAGGGGCTTGGGAGGCAGGCTTTGTGGTAACAAGAGGGTGGGATGCCCCCTGCTTCCTATAGGATGATGTGATTGGCTTGTTTCAATTCCATGGGCTGGCAGGGAACGGAAACCCAATGCTCAGGGATAAGGAGGAACAGCACCTGATGAGGAGGGTAGATTGGCTAGGGGAGCTTATCTGCAGAAACAGAGAGGGAAGAAGATTTTCAATTAGGCCATTTGAGGCCGGCCCTCTCGATTTTCCCCAGATGACAAGTAATACTGCTCCTTACTTTTAGGTCTGACACCACAATAGCAAAGTCAGGACATTATTTCTAGACCACCATCTACTATGCCCTCTTATAACTGGGAGGAAAAAAAAGAGATGGAGTGTGGCAAAGGATGCAGGCCAAACGCTTTTAGTAAATACTTTCAATTTGTCAAAAAAACAAATGTTTACAGAATATCTTGATGTGCCATCACTAGAGTAGGCACAGGGACTTAGAGAGGAGTGGACCACAATCTTATTTGGAAGGAGTCACGTGGAGGAGATGGGGAGGGCACAAGTAGATGATTATAATACAGAGTGATGGATGTGGGAATTGGGATTTGCACATGTGCAGTGAGAGCACGGTGATGGGAGCATTTATCCAGCAAGGTGAAAGGTCACAGGGATAAGGGACAGTGGCCCCTGAGCTGGCCTCGAAGGATGAGTAGGAGTTTGCCAACTGGAGAAGGAGAGAAATGGGAGCATTATCTCAGGAAGCAACCAGTAGTTGGGGAGCATTGTTCCAGAAGGGCTGTTCCAGGAGTTTTCTACTCCTTTCACTGCTCCCGCCCCCACCACCCTGCATTTCCCTTTGGTCCTTCTTTTTCCCCCAGGTATCTTCTCATATTTGCAGAATCAGATTCTTTCCTCATATTGTTCAGGGTCATTGCTGTTGGGGGTGGAGGTGATGGGAGCAGGAGCAGGGAAAATGAGAGAAGTGTGCCGAGGGGGCTGAAGAAATAACAAGAATGAACTTTACTCACCTGACCATCTTACCAAAGGCTGCCTTTGCGTGCATGTGTAAAACTTGCCAGTCACTGGATATACCAAAGACCCCAGTCCTGGAACAGGCCAGCTGGGCTCTGTCCGAAGCTCTGTTATGGAGTACTCAGATTCCCTGACCACTCATCTGCTGTCATTCTCTGCTGCTCTTGGAATCCTCTCCATACACTGCTCCTCCTCCCCTTGAACGAGATGATCAACTCTTTCTAAAAGCCTTAAACTTCTCTAGAGACTGAGGAGGCAGGAACCAAAGAGTTTAAGCTCTTTTCATCCAGTCCAGGGGCACTGCCGTCAATGTTTCCACTTAGATCAGTGAGCTGTATTTATTTTCTTACATGATTTTCTGCCTTCACATGTGCTGATCCCTTGGACTGGAAATTGCCTGCACTTCCTCTCTTCCTCTCTCCCTATGTTCTCATCTGGAAAACTCCTACCCATTATTTTTCAAAGCCTAATTCAAAATCACTTCTTCAGTGAAGGCTCCCTTGACTCCCTCAGGCAAGCTAGTTGCTACCTCTCAGGGCTCTTTTAGCAGCTATTTTAAACTTCAAACACATTGATTATAATTCTGTTTGCATGCATTTCCTTCACTCATCTAAGCTTCTGAGGCATTTTTGTTTTTATGGCAACCCACAGTAACAGACACATAGTAGGTATTCAGTAAAAGTTGAATGAATGAAAGGAGATAAAAGCCAAAGAAAAAACCCTTAAAAATCTTACATATATATAAAACTTCCAACTATCAGTTGGCAGAAAATAGACTGCAGAGAAAGATGTTAAACACTACCCCAAAATGCAATCAGCAGAACCCGAAGAGGGGAAATTCTTTAGGACAAACAACCTAGTTTTCTGAAAAATAAATTACAAAGAGGGAAGAGAGAGAGATGGAAGATGGCCTCTAATTAAAAAGAGACTTAGAAGACATAACAATCAATTGCAAAGCATGTACTTTATTTGGATCTAATTTTTAAGAAATTAAATTATGACATTATGAGACAATGAGAAATTTAAACATTGACTGGATATTTGATAACATGAAGGACTATTAGTTATTTTAAGCATGATGATGATGTTATACTTATTTTGACAGGAGAGTAGCCATTATATTTCAGTGTTAAGTAATGAAATGTTTACAGGTGAAATGATACAATATCTGGAATTTGCTTCAAAATAATAAGGGAGGGAGGAAATGGACAACAGTGTGAATGAGGCAAGGTTGGCTTTGGGATTGGTGATTGTTGCAGCTGAGTGATGGGCATACAAATAGTCACTATATAAATATTGTTATGTGTGCTTGAAATTTTTCTTGTGTTGTTTAAAAACAAAAAATAATCATTTTCTGATAGTATTTTAATAACAGAGTTAAAATGATTACTCCTCACCTCAATGTGAAAAAGTTTTTAAGTTTAACGTATGGTTATCTGCAATTTAAAAAATGTATTTATATATGTGCTAAAATATTCCCCAAAGGGACATAATTTAGAAAAAAACGAGTAAATCCAATTAGGAACATCTGTTTTTCAAAGTGATATCTATATAATAATATATCAACTAGCAAGCTACTTTATTTTATTATTATTACTGATTGCAGGTTGTTCTTAGGTGCAAAGCAAATTTGGAAAAATAGTTTCTAAGCACCATCACCAACAATGTCAGCAATAAGTAGATTTTGAAGTTTGTTCACTTCCACAAAGTCCAAAGTTCTGTAAGTTAAACAGTGGGTTTCCAAGGGTGCTTATCAGTGTGGTTAAACAAGGTATGGTGATACTGACATGGGCATTGCTTTTGGGGGGGAAAAAAAAAGCTTCGTTGAATCACTTTACACAACATGGGTTACTTAGAAAGAATATTAAATGTTTTATCATTTGTATCTTCAATTTAACATTACTTTTTTTTATGATAAATATTTTCCCAAACCTAAAGATTGTGTGTCAAAACTTGTTTTTCTTTTTTAGACTTGCCCAGTAGAGTCTGAGGATGTGGGCTCAGTACCCTGTCTCCCCTGCCCCCAAGAGTATGGATGTTCTGAGTCCCTTAGTCCTTTTAATTGATGGTTGTCATTAAATGTGTGTTTAGTTGAAATAGTAATGTCATATGTAAACGTTTTAAGTTTTTAGATTAATTAAAAATATTTCTTAGTTCTAAATATATCTGAATTTTTCAGGTGTATGTCTACGTGTATGTTGCTGTATAACTGGGAAGCAGGTGTAGAAGGTTAAGACCTAACCTTTATTGAATGGCTATTCTGTCAGCTAATGTGCTAAGTGCTTTTCAGGTGTTGCTTCATTTAACCCTCCTGACACACAGTCATGAAGAATTTTACTATTTCCAATTTGTACGAAATATTAAAGGAGGGCTCAGAGAAAATAAGACACTTGTCCAAGGTCACACAGCTTGTAAGCAGGGGGAGCAGGGAGTTGGATGCCTATTACCCTGGTTTATACCATTTCCCCCCTTGTACTCTGATTAATCATTTTCTCCTCAAGACTGTGAACACCTCACTCCTCCCCCTTTTTTTTTGTTTTTGCTTTTTTTAAAAAAAGAGATGGGGCCTTGCTTTGTTATTCATGCTGGAGTGCAGTGGCACTAGCACAGCTCACTGCTGCCTCAAATTCCTAGGCTCAAGCAATCCTCCCACCTCAGCCTCCCAAGTAGCTGGTACTACAGGTGTGTACCTGTAATTTTTAAAATTTTTAAAATTTTTAAAATTGTGCCACCACACCCAGCTAATTTTTAAAAATTTTTTTGGCCGGGCGCGGTGGCTCACGCCTGTAATCCCAGCACTTTGGGAGGCCGAGGCGGTCGGATCACAAGGTCGAGATCATCCTGGCTAACATGGTGAAACCCCGTCTCTACTAAAAATAGAAAAATTAGCTGGGTGTGATGGCGGGCGCCTGTAGTCCTAGCTACTCGGGAGGCTGAGTCAGGAGAATGGCGTGAACCCGGGAGGCGGAGCCTGCAGTGAGCCGAGATCGCGCCACTGCACTCCAGCCTGGGTGACAGACCGAGACGCCGTCTCAAAAAAAAAAAAATTTTTGTAGAGAGATTGGGTTTTGCCATCTAGTCCAGGTTAGTCTTGAACTCCTGGGCTCAAGAGATCTTTCTGCCTCTCAGCCTTCCCAAGTGCTGTGATCACAGATGCGAGCCTGTGTGAACCCTTAAAGAGCAGCCTTCCATTAATCTTTGGGGATTTCACAACTCCTTAACTAAAGTGGATATTTAATAAATATTTGTTAGAAAATCTCAGCAAATCATTCAAGTGTCAGCTCAGGACATGAGTTGAAAGCTCTTTGCCAGCATATTTTAAACTCACTTTTGGGACTGACCGTATGTGATTATTGAATAACCATTTAAGAAAAATGTTTGAGAACACATTTGCAGGCTTCAAACTACATAAAGAAACGGGAGAAAAGGAATGATGCCAAAGACTGGGGTCAAGGTTAAAAAAAACGAGATTTAAATTTGGAAAATGATAAATTAACCAGAAAAGTTTATGTATTCGGGGTTTTACTATGTGATCTTGCTGCAGAACAAGTGGAGAAACTAACAACCCATGGAAGAAAATTCGTATAATACTGGGATCAAGTCAAAACACCTGATGGTTTTAGAGGACAGAATTTTCAGAGAGAAAAACACAACCAGATGACTCTCTGCACCCCTTCCCCAGGCCATGGGTGCCTGCCTGATTCCTATAGTAATGAAGGAACGTTTTCCTGATGTGACCATATTCATGGTGTCAGTGCAATCTCAGCAGAGATGACGCTCCCCACTCAAGCTGCCATGTGACTTGACAGGTGAGACGTTAAGTAATAGCTAAAAATATTATCTGCCATTTGTTGCATGCCCAATATATGCCAGGGGCACTAATAAGTGTTTTACATAAGTTATCTAATCCTTCCAGAACCAAACGAAGAAACTGAGGCTTAGAGAAGTTGGGATTTTGCAGCTAAAAGATCTTTCTCTTGGACTCTAAAGCCCAGGCATATTCTGGCAGGGATTATGGTAGCTGAGGATGACTAGTAGTGTTAGGAAGGTGAATTTTTGTTTAACAAGCCCCAATGACAAAAGTTTGTAAGCATTTAGACTGTTTCTGAGGAGCCATGCTCTAGAAATATCTAGAGACAACTAAGAAGGTGACAGGCCAAGGAGTTGGAGGATTGCTGGCCCAAGACCCCCAAGGACCTCTTTAGCAGAAACTCAGCATTTAGAAGCCAGGGTAAAAAGCCAAAGGTAAACTAACTTTAAGATGTCTGAATTTTCAATAAAGGAAACACTTCCAGGGAGGTGTTGAGTAGGTGAGATCATTGGGAATTTGCCCTGTTGTTTCTGGCACCTGCTTCTGTGTGTCTGGACTTTGTAGCACCTCCTGGCCTCAGTTCCTCCCTATTCTAGTTTGA
Organism: Theropithecus gelada; assembly: GCF_003255815.1. Classification (NCBI taxonomy): domain Eukaryota; kingdom Metazoa; phylum Chordata; class Mammalia; order Primates; family Cercopithecidae; genus Theropithecus; species Theropithecus gelada. The sequence goes on along the minus strand of NC_037677.1, from coordinate 27,402,633 downwards.
CATGCCCAGCCTGGCTTCCAGAGTCACCCCTCCAAAGCATTGAGGTTACTGTAAGCTCTTTGAGGGCAGAGGCTTGGTTACTGACAAGATTCCAGTATGGGAGCTGCTCAGTAAATATCTATGAACTGTTCCAGGGATCACCAAGTTCCTGTTGTCAAGAGAGAACCCTGGGCAAGAACCAGGGCCATGTTCCTTCCTGGTCTTCTTTTCCCTACTGCCTAAGGAGCTCAGCCATGGAACGTGGAAAAGCTATGGAGACAGTAACTCTGTGGTCATGCCAGTCAGGTCCTTTTCTCACTTTTATTGCAGACTGAAAGACTGTCCTGTCCTGAGGACAGGCTTAGCATTTTCCAGTATCATGATATGTAATGTCTATTTTTTATTTTCTTAAAATGTTTGGTGGGAGAGTGTCTACAGTGAAAAAGGTATATAATATCAAAGGCTGGTGAGGATGTGGAGCAACTGGAATGACTACACTCAGCTGATAGGAGGGAAAAGTAGTACAACCACTTTGGAAACCTGGGAGAATCTGCTAAAGCTGAACATGTATATACCCCAAAGCCCAGCAATTCCACTCCCAGGTGTATAGCCAATGGAGAGATGTACACATGTACTAGAATGTTCATAGCAACACTATTCATATTAACCTCAAACTGGAAACAATAAGTTCATCTATAGTAGAATGAATAAATTGTGGCATATTTATATGTGGGACACAGTAATGACATGAAAAAACTACAACTACATGCAATAATATACATGGATCTTACAATGCTGAGCAAAGAATCCGGACACAATAGAGTCCATAGTGTATGATTCTACTTACATAAAATCAAGATGTTTATATTAAAGTATAAAAAACAATTTTTGAAGGTAAACTCATCTATGGTGTTAGAAATCAGGATCATAATTATGTGGGAGCAGTGACTAGGCATTATACGATTCTGGAGTGCTGGTAATGCTCTGCTTTTTGATAAAGTTATTCGTTACATGGATTTGTCACTTTGTGAAAATTCATCAAGCTGTGTACTTATGATTGGTTCACTTTTCTATATGTGTGTTATACTTCAATACAATTTACAAAAAATATACAGTGAGGTCTTTGGAACCTATCTGTTAAAAGAGGTCTTTAAAATCATGAGTTGCAGGCCAGACACAGTGGCTCATGCCTGTAATCCCAGTACTTTGGGAAGCCAAGGCAGGCAGATCACTTGAGCCCAGGAATTCAAGACCAGCCTGGGCAACATGGTGAATCTCCATCTCTACGAAAAAACACAAAAATTTGGCCAGGCATGGTAGCACACACCTGTAGTCCCAGCTACTCAGGAGGCTGAGGTGAGAGAATCATCTGAGCCCAGGAGGTTGAGGCTGCAGTGAGCCACGTTCACATGACTGTACTCCAGCCTGGGCAACAGAGTAGACCCTGTGTCAAAAAGTAAAAAATAAAAATAAATAAAAATAAAAATCACGAGTTGACTTCTACATCATTTCTTTACCAGTAGAAATAAAGTAAATTCTGAAATCTTGTAGCATACAAACGTGCCTTGTGTGTTATTAAATATAACTAGTCTCAACATTTTTTTGTAAAATGATAGTTGTCTATTTAGAAAGAAGCCCATTTGCTAGCATCTTTTTAATAAGTGTTTAGTGAGAAGCATGTGAGTTTGTTTTATTTAGCCTGAAACTAATTGTATAGTGTGTCTGCTTCCTTAGAACAAAATTGGTTGCCACTTTGTTAAGCAATAGTAAATAGGTCAATTTCTGAAGGCCAGTAATGGATCATTTATAATTCATCAGATTGCTAATAAAATAAAATTGGGGGTCTCAGTTGGGCTGCAGTAACAGAATACCATAGACTGGGTGCTTACAAACAGCAGAAATTGACTTCTCACAGCTCTGGAGGCTGGACATCCACAATCAGGGTGCCAGCATGGTTGGGTTTTGGTGAAAGCCTCTTCCAGGTTGCAGGTGGCCATTTTCTTATCATATTTTTACATGGTACAGAGCAGAGAGTGCTCTCCTGTCCCTTTTATGAGGGCACTAATCCCATTCATAAGGACTCTACCCTCATGACCTAATTTCTCCTAAGAGTCCCACCACCTAATATCATCACCTTGGGGGTTAGGATTTCAACATATGAATGTGGGGTTGGGGACACAGGCATTTAGTTCGTAACAATGGGGAATCAAAAAATTTCTGGCATCACAGTGAAGTTATAATACAAAAGTCCTTAAAACCACGAGTAAATGGATATCAAAAGTGTTCTCCACCGCAGTGGGCCTAGGAATCTACATTCATCCCAATGTAAGGTGTGTCACAGAGGCTCAAAGGGGGCTGTGCTATAATGCAAAGGGGGGATTGACAATGCTTTAAATTCAGACTCTGTTGGTAGTGGTTGCATGCTTATAATCAATATGGATGTAAGTATTAAGTGAACAATAGCCAAATGCTATGGTAATTTAAAAGACACAGATATCCAGTCGGGCCTGGTGGTTACTGCTTATAATCCCAGCACTCTGGCAGGCCAGGGTGGGAGGCTCACTTCAGCCTATGGGTTTGAGGCCAGCCTGGGCAATATGGCAAGACCCCATCTTTACAAAAAATAAAAACAAAAATAACAAAGTATGTTTAAAAAACACAGATATCACTCAAATATAACCCACTAAAATACTCCTCCTTCCCCACCAAGTTGAAGGGTAAGTCTGTTTTCAGGAGCTGATTTATTTCTTTCCACCTCTCCTAGGATATTTTGTTGAGTGGAGAAGTCAGCTTAAAACTCAAGGCCCCAAGCCAACTTTCCAAAAATGATTCCCCATTTAGCCCAGTGTCTCAACAAGAACCCTCAGCATGTTCCTTCTTCCACAGGGTCCTCATGTAATAGTCCTGGCAGTAGTAGTGGTACTAATTATAACAGCTAAATTCGTATAACACCTTCTATGTATTAGGAACTGTTTTAGTGTTTTCTATATATATACAAAACCATTTAATCCTCCCAACAACTCAGTAAGGCAAATATTAAACTACCACCCTCATTATCCCATTTTATAGAGAAAACTGAGGCCTAGAGAGGTAAGGGGATTTGTCTGAGGCTATACAGCTGGTAGGGGAAGGAGTCAGCCTTTAGGGTAATGATTCTTGACTTTGCTTGCACTTTGGTATTTTTGTTTGTTTGTTTTTGAGACAGGGTCTCCCTTTGTCACCCAGACTGGAGTGCAGTGGTGCAATCATGGCTCACAGCAGCTTCAACCTCCTGGGCTCAAGTGATCCTCCTCTCTTAGCCTCCCAAGTAGCTGGGACCACAGGCGCACACCACCATGCCTGGCTACTTAAAAAAATTTTTTTGTGGCCAAGCGTGGTGGCTCACGCCTGTAATCCCAGCACTTTGGGAGGCCAAGGCAGGTGGATCACGAGGTCAGGATATCGAGACCATCCTGGCTCACATGGTGAAACCCCATCTCTACTAAAAATACAAAAAATTAGCCAGGTGTGGTGGCGGGCACCTGTAGTCCCAGCTACTTGGGAGGCTGAAGCCGAAGAATGGCGTGAACCCAAGAGGCAGAGCTTGCAGTGAGCCAAGATTGCGCCACTGCACTCCAGCCTGGGCAACAGAGTGAGACTCCGTCTCAAAAAAAGAGAAAAAAAATTTTTTTGTGTGTAAAGACAGGGTCTTGTTATGTTGCCCAGGTTGGTCTCAAACTCCTGGGCTCAAGCAATCCTCCCACCTCGGCCTCCCAAAGTGTTGGGATTACAGGCGTGAGCCACTGTGCCCAGCAGATTGCACTTTGAATACCTGGGTCTCACCCACTAATCACCCAACCCCCATTCCAGATTCTAATTTAATTGACCAGGGATTTTAAAATGCTCCTTGGGTGATTCTAATAAGCTGCCAGAGTGGGGGCCACTGGTCTGGGGCCTGGCTTTGTAGCATCCTACTATGCAGCCCATGAGAAGCGATTGAACAGAAGCTACATCTGGGTTCTTATGACTTTTCCCTCGTTGGGAACAACTGGTTAAAGGAACAGTCAATGGCAGAAGTTTTGTGGATAAAATAATGACAGCTGGATAGATATTTAGCCACATGGTCTTAGGCCAATGACTCAGTTTCTTCATCTGCAAAACAAAGGGTTTGAAATAAGAAATGATCTCTTGGTTCCTTCCAGTGCTATGAGTCTATGAAATCAATATATGAAACCCTGGATTATCCAGGAGTGGATGATCCAAGGAAATTGTCTAATCTGAGAACCAGTGTCCTTCAGCCAACCTTCTCATTCATTGGTGTGTGCTCAAAGAATGCACATCAGTTTTATTTTTGGCCTAAGCAGAACATAAATAGGAAGGAAGAAATCATGTGTGTACATGTGAAAATCATTCAAAAGATAAATTAAATGATTTGGAGGGATTATCTGCTGTTTGGGATTACCCACATCACTGCCCCCTCCAATAGCGTTAATAATTGAAAGATGCCTGTAGGCTGATTGCCGACAGCTGAAGGATCCATGTTGCCAAGGAACCTATGGCTGAGTGCCAAGGAATGACCTGATTAATTATCCTTTTTTTTGTGCCATCCTGGCTCTTCATACCCTTCCCTCACTAGAGTGGTGTCCAGTTTTAGGAGCACGGAAGAAAACAGTTAAGTCCCCAAAAGTGAACAGTCCCTATTTCTTGAGGCAGAAAATACACTGGAGACCTTTTCATCCCCCGTCAGGTCCTGTCTGGCTGCTCTGCTTGGTGACTAAACCTCAGACCATAATGAAATCAAAGATAGTCTGTCTAGTCACACTGGCTTTCCACGTGGAGGGTTTTGGCAAAATGTTCTCTCTTCTTCAATTGGATGCATATGGAGGTTGTAACGTGCAAGACTCCAGCATGAGAAGCACAGGCTACTACGGTCAAGAGGCTAAACCTTATTCCCAGTGGCTTTATACTGACTGGGCTTAAACTAGTCATTATCCTCAGCACTTCACTTTGACTATGGAGTGTCATATAGAAATCTTTTTTTTTTTTTTTTTTTAAATCATGAACCAGCATGCTAGGTGAGAAGTATGTTTATTTCAGGGGAATTTGGGAAAGAGTTTGCACAAATTCTGTGCACTAGTTACATAGCTAAAACCAGGTTACATAACTGTTTAAATTTGGTATAAGCCATCTATCTGTACATCCTTAAGCAGTGTAGACAAGCTGGCCCCAGGGCCTAGCCCCAGAAGTTTCAAGCTTTAAACAGCACATTACAAATTCCAAATTAGCACTCCCATCCTTATCTTGACCAATAGTCTGTACTCGACTTATAGATAAGCATAAAGCTTTCTCAGTTCAGCTGTAAGATAATCTTGTCTTATACATACTATAATACAAAATATGAAGGAATGATTCTTCCTTCCTGAATTCATTCCATCTAATTCACTGTTTATTTCACAGCCATGTAGAATTCTGAGTCTTTTCTAAAACTAGTTTTTAAATTATTGGCTTTTACAGGGGTATTCAATAGCTATTGAACTGATGGCACCAGACTGCTTATTTTTATCATTTTTTTTTTTTTTAATTTTTAGAGACAGGGTATTGTTCTGTCACCCAGGCTGGAGTGCAGTGGTACAATCATAGATTACTGCAGCCTTGAACTCCTGGACTCAAGGAATCCACCTGCTTCAGCCTCCTGTGTAGCTAGAACTACAGGTATGCACCACGATCCTCGGCCCTGGTGTTTTACTGGATGTGCCGGCCAGGGGCCAGCTCTACAGTCTTCTGCTGGGGCTTCCCAATGCTGGCCCTCCGTGGGTGGCTTCTGGAAACAAACCTCAGAAAGAAGGATGGTTCTACTCATGCCAGAACCTTTTTTGTCATCTTTGCATCTTATAGAGGCAGGCAGACCTCAGGTATCTGCTCCATCAGAGGCTTGACCTCGCCTCAGGGGCTGTGATTATTGCCCAGAGAACCAGCCAGATTTTACGTAAATTTCAAACAAATCTTTTAAGATTAGGGTCCTATCCTGGAGGCAGCTGGAGGGAGAAAAAAATCCCTCTTAGAACTTGGCCTTTGAAGTGAATTCCTTCAGCAATCTTGCTCTGAGCTTTTCCTGAATACAGTTGTAAATTGATTTGGGGTTTGTCCTAATGGGCTGAAAAACATAGCTTTCCTGTGTTGGGTGGCTCAGTGAAGCCACTATTTTAAAACCACCCGGAGTTCCTTGAAAAGCCACCCTCCATGAGATCATTACAGATACATCCTGAGCTCAATAAAAAAGAAGTTGAGCCTGTGTTTCTATTGGTAGACTAGGCGGGTTTGCAGATACTTGGACACTGGTTTGGGCATAGATTTGTGCTTAAGCCATATAAACAGATTAGTCTGGTATCTAAGCCATATAGATACTGGATTTCACCCTCTATCCATGTCTATAGGTATACTTTATTAGCTTGTTAATGCTTTTCTTTCAAAGAAAAATTTATTTAGCCTTTAGAGAACACAGTGATTTTTAAAAATGTAGCTTTATTAAAGAACTTTAGCCTAATCTAAAATGGTTTCACTGGTCTGCACATGCCACAGGTTTACTGGGGTGTAAAATACCAAATTCTCTTTATGTGTTCACTAAATTACTTTATCTTTTGCCCTGATAACACTTGTCACAAAATATGGAGACCTACTCAATTTTACTAGTCATTGAAGGAATATAAACTGAAACTAGAAGATAATGATTTTTTCACCCATCAAATAGTCAAGGAAATGAATATTGTCACTTCTGGCTGGTGTGACATCTAGGAACATATCTTGACACAGAATTATTCTTATATAGGAAGAAGGGTATTATGTACACAGTCACTTGCATTACTCTATAATAATCAAAATTATTCAACAAAGTCTAAATATCTGACTATAAGGGAATGGCTGAATGACTTACCATTTTGTAACTAACAGTGGCTCTCACGAACACATTGAAAAGGTTTCTGATATACAGCTAGGAGAAGAGCAGGACATGACACAGGGTACAGACTACAACAGCAACTGTAGCATTTTTTAAAATGTGCATATAAAATATGTTTCTGGTGACAGCCCCACTCCCTCCTTCATTGGCTTCTCAGTGCCTTAAGACGTCTGAGGTAATTCCCGGCTGGGACCCCTCCATGTCTGCACTGCTCTGCTTCTATCAGGCCACCCTGCTCTCCAGTGCATCCTGCCTCTGGTCTTTGAACTGCTAGTTTCCTGCCCTGATGATGCTTCTCTCCTCCTCATCCTCCTCATCTCAGGTTTTTTTATTTTTTGAAGACAGGGTCTGGCTCTGTCACCCAGGCTGGAGTGCAGTGGCACAATCACAGCTCACTGCAACCTTGAACTCCTGGGATCAAGCGATATACCCCCACCACAGCCTCCTGAGTAGCTGGGACTACAGGAGCATGCCACCATGCCCAGCTATTTTTTTGGTTTTTGTAGAGACAGGGCCTTGCTATGTTACCCAGGCCGATCTCAAAATCCTGGGCTCAAGCGATCCTCCTGCCTCAGCCTCCCAAAGTGCTGGGATTATAGGTGGAGCCACCACGCCCAGAAAACAACAAATTTCATTGTATCTTTTTTTTTTTTTCTATGATTACTCTGAAAACACTGTTTGATGAGCCTTAGAAATTGATACCACTTTAAAACTACAGAAGAGTGGGTAGTCTGGAGAGACTATTTCACAACTGGGCCAAGGTGATGACTAGTTTCAATTTTGTGCTCTTAGGCCTCATTAGTCTCATTCTGAGGATGCTTTGTTCTTCCCTGAATTGATTGTATTAATAAATAAAGCATGTGAAGGGAGGAATCTCTCCTAAAAGAGGAGCTCACTCATCCTTGAAAGTATATAGGATTTTTTTTTTTAAGTGTCTGCCTGGGGAAAATGCTGTGGTGGCATTAATAGACAACAGCATTTTAATTATGAATCTAATATATTTGTATCACAAAACCTGGCAATTTCAACGATAAAGTACTGTGATTACACAAAGCATTTTTAGAAATAATAAACCTCTGCTGAATATGCTTACAAACTGCATTAAGATTCCATTTCAGCTCTCCTTAGTAATATCAAATCATACGGGTAGGTTGGCTGTTTTAAAATGTATTAAATGTAAATTGATTTTGTATTGTCAGAAATAATATTTAGAGACATTCTGCAGTCTCTGTCACGACCCTTGCCTGATTCCTGCTTCATGTGTTTCTAATCCTGGAAGATTTATACAGCTTTTAAATTTTCATTATGTGTTCTCCTGCCTGCCTGGTAGACACTTGCTGTACTTTGCTTGCCACCAATCTTGGACTTGTCTAATGTGAGCCAGGATCCAGTCTGGGGACAAACACTGAGCACCAAGTTTGGGCAAAGCTTTGGCGAGGGGAATGATCCCAAATGTAGGCTCAGGAGGCAGCTGCATCACTTCCAAGTTTTTCTCACAAGGCTGCTGGCTCTGCTAATACCAGGGCCAGCAAACTCCCATCTAAGCCACAAACAAAACGTTAGTGTGCCACGCAATGTGAGTCAAGATTTGTCAAACACACCTTTATTTCATATTTGGCTGGATCATAAAGCACTCATTGCAAAGTTCCCTGGGGCCTGCAGCAAGGGACCTGGGTTGCTGTAACTCTGGTTTGTTCATGAAGTACATTAGTGAGCATAATAAAGTAATTACATGCCTCCTACGGGTTTTTGTCTTGTAGAGTATGTGAAATCTGCCCCAGATAAATATATATATTTTAAAATGAAAGCACATGAGATGTTAGAGGAGAATGCAAGACCTTAAATGATCAACTACGTGGCACAGAAAACACTTGTAAAGAAGGATGGGGGAGGCCAGGCACAGTGGCTCATGCCTATAATCCCAGCACTTTGGGAAGCTAAGGTGGGAGAATCACTTGAGTCAGGAGTTCAAGACCAGACTGGGCAACGTACTGAGACCCTGTCTCTACAAAAAGTTTTAAAAATTAGCTGAGTATGGTGGTGTGTGCCTATAGTCCCAACTACTCAGAAGGCTGAGGTGAGAGGATCGTTTGAGCCCAGGCGTTGGAGGCTGCAGTGAGCTGTCATTGCACCACTATACTTCAGCTGGGCAACAGAGCAAGATGCTGTCTGAAAAAAAGAAAAAAAAAAAGTTTTGTTTTGTTTAGGTTTCAGTATGAACAGACTAACCCTGTTTAAAGAGGGATGAGGAATGAGGATCTTCATCTGCCACACGCAGGGCTCCGGGGAAGGACAGGATTCCAGTGCATTTGTTGTAACTGGCTGGGCACAGGAAAGCTAGACTTATAGGCAACAGTACCACAGGGTGGTCCTGTGTAGGAAGGGCTGGGGAAAGAGCCAGGGAATATTCCTCCTTGTGTCTCTGCCCTCTACAAACTAGGTGGTCAAAAATCTCTCAAGTTTTGGGTGATGCTGCTCCTGGAAAGCAACAGCATATTTTACCCGTGAAAACAAGTGCTCACCCCAGTGCCTGCAGCCTAAAAGAGACCAGACTTTTGAGCTTCAGGAATATCAGGCATTCGACCCTAAAGGTGAAACTGTGCCCAAAGGGTTAAAGAAGTTGGTAACAGGAATTCTTGAGCTTGTCTTATAGGATGGCATATAAGGAAGTAGCTTGTAACAGTCCCCTCCACTTACAACAAAACTGGCCAACTGGGGCAGTTGCAGTGGCTCAGGCCTTTAATCCCAGCACTTTGGGAAGCCAAGGCAGGAGGATTGCTTGAGCCCAGAAGTTTGAGACCAGCCTGGGCAACATAGCAAGACGTCGTCTCTACAAAAACAAACATGAAAAGCCAGGCATGGTGGCACATGCTTGTAGTCCCAGCTATTTGGGAGGCTGACGTGGGAAGATTACTTGAGCCCAGAAATTCAAGGCTGCAGTGAGTGATGATCTCACCACTGCACTCCAGACTCTAGCTTGGGTGACAGAACAAGAACTTATCTCAAACAAAGAAGCACAACAATAAAAAACAAAACCAAAAAAACTGGCCAAACTGACTGAAACTAATTGCAACCAGTATGGCTGGCTATAGTCTATGCAGAATGGTCTTACTTTGCCAGATGGGTGACCTTTTGATGTCACAGTCTGAATTCATACCATATGGTTCCTACCAATTTCCCCCAACTTTGCACATACAACCACAAAGAAGCACAAAGAGACAACCGCACCCACTTAAGGGACTTTGCAAACTTCCCCTCCCCTTCCTCCAATCATTCACCAGCCCCAAAACCCCTCCCCCAGAATTTCTCCTTTCCATGTACTGCTTTGAGACCAGTACAAGGAGATGGATTTGAGCCCATCTCCTGTCTCCTTGCACAGCCACGTTGCAATAAACCTCTCTTTCTACAAAAATCTGGTTTTTCGGTGTTTGGCTTTTCCTTGTGCGTGGGCAAATGGACTCAGTGCAATTAGGTTACAAGGGCTCATAATATCCTCATATTCCTGTGTATCCTGTTTTGCTACCTTTGGTTTGATTTTCATGAAAATTCGTACTGGTAAAATGGAATTGACTAGAGCAGAGGCATCCAGCCTTTTGCCACCAAGAACTCTTTATTATTCCTCATCCTCATCAAGAGAAAAAGGAAGTTATGACTAATTGGTTTTCCACTTTTGTTAGACACTCAGCGCATCTAACCAGCAGGACCGACAAGTACTGCCCCAAAAAGCTGAGGTACTTCCAGCCACACGCCAAGGCTCATGGCATTTTAATAAGACATGGCAACCTTTACAGCAGGCCCAGCTCTGATTGTTGTTAGACTTTTTGAAATACTTAAAATCATCTGAGGGTTCCTTTCACTGTCAATGAAGACTCTTGGCCAGCCAGGCACGTGTGCTGCTGGGCAGAACAGAATCTGGGAGGAAGAACAGCTGGAGCGGGCCGATGTTGAAGCAGTGGGTCAGACAGCAGCGTTGGGCCCAGGACTTTATACACTTCCTATAAGAAGCACTAGAGCTGGAAAATGGGAACTCCTGCAGTGCTGAGCCGATGTTTCCAGGAGTGCGGAGAGTTGTTGAAGAGATGGAATGGGAACCGTTAACCTAGCTAGGAGCTCCAGGGACACAAAGGTCAAAATAAAACAAAACAAAATACAACCCCTCCCCAAAACCACAATGATATATCTCTTAAAAGCTATCCCAAAAGCTTAAAACACACACACACACACACACACACACACATACACACACACACACGGGGAGAAAATATAATCAAGTGTTGCCTTCAGACCGTGGGTGACAGATACATATTTATTTAAAGAGGGGAAAGACTGTGTTGGCAGGGGAAGTCAGCCCTACTGAGAAGGTGTTATGTGCCAGGCATTGTGTAGGTGCTTTATAGGGTTGAAGGTTCTTTTAAAAGTGTGGTGCTTGTCACTCATGATATTCTCTTGCCTTGTCCCAGTGGACTCATAGCTAAATCCCAACATGAAGGGGACAGTGATAGGAACAGCAGTAACATAACACTGACTACAACAAAGACAACAATAACAATGTTTACCGAGTGCCTTACAAAGATCAGGCGCCGTGGCAAGCGTTTTACACGGATCAATTAGTTAAGTCCTGGGGATATCCCTAGTCCTGAGGTACTATTATGATCATCTCCATTTTAAAGCTGGAAAAACTGAGGCTCCATGACTGGCCCTAGGTCACACAGCTAAAACAAAGAGTATCTAAAATCTAAATCCCAAGTCTGTCTGACTTCAGATGGCTTGCTTGTAATAGAGTGGACTGTCTTCCATTAAATAGGAGGGAATAAAAACTAAGAGCTGCTTCCTTAACATTTCCATGTAACACAGGAGTCAAAAACAGCACTCTTGGTGGCCATGAAGACAGAGGCATTATTACTTTTTTTTTTTTTAGAGACAGGGTCTCTCTCTGTCACCCAGGCTGGAGGGCGGTGGTACAATCATGTCTCACTGTAGCCTCCAACTCCTGGGCTCAAGTGATCCTCCTGCCTCAACCTCCACAGTACTTGGGACTGCAGGCACACGTCACCATTCCAAACTAATTATTATTATTATTTTTTTTTTTTTTTGAGACGGAGTCTCGCTCTGTCGCCCAGGCTGGAGTGCAGTGGCGGGATCTCAGCTCACTGCAAGCTCCGCCTCCCGGGTTCACGCCATTCTCCTGCCTCAGCCTCCAGAGTAGCTGGGACTACAGGCGCCCGCCACCTCGCCCGGCTAGTTTTTTGTATTTTTTAGTAGAGACGGGGTTTCACCGGGTTAGCCAGGATGGTCTCGATCTCCTGACCTTGTGATCCGCCCGTCTCGGCCTCCCAAAGTGCTGGGATTACAGGCTTGAGCCACCGCGCCCGGCCTAATTATTATTATTATTATTTTTGAGATGGAGTCTTGCTCTGTGGCCCAGGCTGGAGTGCAGTGGCTCAATCTTGGCTCACTGCAACCTCTGCCTCCTGGGTTCAAGCAATTCTACTCTTCAGCCTCAGAGTAGCTGGACCGACACGCACCTGCCATTATGCCCAACTAATTTTTGTATTTTTCGTATAGACGGGGTTTTGCCATAATGGCCAGGTTGCTCTCAAACACCTGACCTCAAGTGATTGACCCACCTCAGCCTCCCAAAGTGTTGGGATTACAGGCGTGAGCCACCATTCCCAGTTGAGACATCCTATATACAGAGCCTTAGTAAACCCTGAGTGACTGAGGCAGGCCCTGCAGCTCCTTGCTCCCCCTACTCCATGGCCACACATGACACCTTGCTGTGAGATGGGCAGAAAAGAAGGAAAATTACACAATGGTATGAGAACCAAGAGAGAACTTCCACCCTTCACATCAGCCAAACACTGCCCCTGAAGTCCTGGAAGTGTTTGGGAGGAATCTGGGAATCTGAAAAAGAAAGGATTGGGAGCTACTGCCAGTGAGTCATACTGTGTACTGAGAAATATGAAATCGTGATTATTGATGGGATGCTATTTCTACTCCCAAATGAGTGGGCTGGGAAATACTGGTTACATTTACAGTGAATGAATAGTTATCTGTTTGCCTGAGGGGTCTTGTATCTTTTCCACATCACTGTAGGTATTTTCTGAGTTGGAGTTCAAGGTTCTTTTCTGCAAAGACTTCACTTGCTTCTTTGTAAAGAATTTTGCAAAGTGTTGCATGAATGCCAACTTTTTATCTGTTTTTTATGATGATGGCAAATATTAATAAGGGATAGGATCTTCTTAAAGCTTTTTAATTCCTGGGGCCTCCTTCCTTAACACATCCTTGGTATCTGTACTTTTCCTAGAAATGAGAAAGATGCTCCTCTGCATTTTTCTTTTTTCTTTGAGACATGGTCTTGCTTTATCCCCCAGGTTGGAGTGCAGTGGCACAATCACAGCTCACTGCAGCCTTCAACTCCTAGGCTCAAGTGATCCTTCTGCCTCAATCTCCAGAGTAGCTGGAACTAGAATTACAGGTGCATGCCACCACACCAGGCTAATTTTTTATTTTTTGTAGAGATCGGGGTCTTGCTCTGTTGCCCAGGCTGGTCTTGAACTCCTGTCCTCAAGTTATCCTCCCCACTTCGCCTCCCAAAGTCCTGGGATTACAGGCATGAGCCACTGCACCTGTCCTCCGCTCCCATTTTAAAAGTTCATTGATTATGTTCACAGTCTGTTAGTTCCTTTGTCTAATACTGACACGTCTTAGTTTTAGTGGGTTTGAGCCCCGTCTAGGCCATTTGGCTGTTCTGCCATCAGGTAGATTGCTTTATGACCTGAAGTGATTGTTATAGACTACCAAAGTGACCAGAAGGAGGCCACAAGACAGATGGGGTTTCAAAGGATCTCACTGCATCAGCCTGTTCTAGACCTTACAGTGGCTTCCCATGGCTCTGGATCCACCTGAGATTCCATTCCACACTCTCACTCCTCTTCCCACCACCGCCCCACAGGCTCCTTGCTGTATGCTGCAATTCGTGCCTCAGCCACATCTGCTCTGGGGCCTCCACCCTATGGGAGCTCAAGAGGAGAAATGTGCTTCACTTCCCAGAGACGAAATCCTATGGAAACTAAACAAAGACATGCTCCAGCACTTGACAACTAACACACTGTTTACGGCCTGAGCAGCATCAAGCATTCCGAAAACCAAAACTGGGACTTTGTATTACTTTGTTTTCGAGAGTAAAGAGAGAGAGACATGGCAACCCTTACAGCAGGCCCAGCTCTGATTGTTTACCTTTGTCAGCAATTCTACCTGAAGTAATAAAAACAAGCAAACAAACAAACAAATAAACAACCACCCAGGGAACAGAAGCAGCCTCGTGAAAAATGGCCTGTTCAGAAGCACTGAGATATATGAAAATACAAGCCAGCACAGACTTCCTGTCTCTTTAAAATGTTTTGAATCCCAGATGCCAAGCAGGATGCTAGGGGCTTCTTGTAGCTGGCCACAAGTGTCAGGAAAACATAAAAACAAACAAACAAAACCCCCTACATGTTGACTCAGTTGAAATAAACATTTCATTACTCTCATAATAAAGACAAGTTCTTGACTGAGTGCATGAAATTCCAGGTAGTCAGATTTCTGGATTGTACTGTGCAGGAAATTTCCAGAAACACTTAATAATAGTGTGCATGATAAAGTATTGAATTTGATTGGCTAGAGGGAGATGGAAGGAGAAAGCCAGCACTGTGAGATCGCCTGATAGGTGCTATTAGGGTATTGGATAAATGATTGGACCCACAGACTAGCCCGCATTGTACTAGGTGCTTATTGTCAACATCCAGAAGCCTACAAATGAACCACTTGTTGAAAACATGAGGAGACAGTCTCTATGGACATGCCAGAAAAATAAATCTCAGGTTAGTTTGTGGAATTAAAAATCAAAAGATAAGAAAGGGAGAGGGGGAGAAGAAAGAAGAGAGAGAGAGAGAAAGAGAGAGGCAGAAAGAGATGGAGAGAGAAAGGGAGGGAGGAAGGAAGAAAGGAAAAGGGGAGAGAATAAATGACACAGTGGCTTTGTAATTTTCCTCCCTGTTCACACGAGTAGCAAATCATCCCTGCATTCTTCAAGCCATTTCCTCAAATTTTATCTTGTTTTATTCTTACCACAACCTCGAGGGAACCCTTTTAAAAAATTTTTCGTATTATTTTAGTTTTTTTAGAGACAGGGTCTCACTCTGTTGCCCACACTGAGTGCAGCGGCATGATCATAGCTCACTGCAGCCTCAAACTCCTGGGCTCAAGCAATCCTCCCACCTCAGCCTCCTGAGCAGCTGGGACTACAGGTGCACACCACTATGCCCAGCTAATGTTTAAAAAATGTTTTGTAGAAATGAGGTCCTGCTGTGTTGCTCAGACTGGTCTGAAACTCCTGGGCTCAAGAGATCCTTCCACCCTGGCCTCCCAAAGTGCAGGGATTACAGGCTTGAGCCATTGTGCCTGGCCTTATATAAGTGAACACACAGAGGTTAAATTACTTGCCCAGGATAATACAGCAAACAGTCAAGGGGTGGGCACCCCATCTAATCTCTCCAGTGAGCAAAGCCAGGATGGCCTGTTTGTTCTGTGCTGTGAAATTAACCCCAATATCTCTTGCTTGGGCTCCCTCTGCCCTCATGTTGCCACTGGAGTCAACATATGGAATGATTTAGAGACTTTCTCTCTGAAGGCAGGGGATGGACTTAATGATATCCCGAGATCCCCTGCCAAAGAATGGTTTTCTTGTAATTCTAAAGATACATAGTGGGCCTCTATGGAAATAGAGTCCCATGTGCAGGAAGTGGGGACTGGGCCCCATTTCTTGTCATTGATCAGTTGCATATGTCAGGAAAGGGCATGAAAGGCAAGAAACAGATGTTTCCTGATGGGGCGCCTTCCTGATAAGAGGATCTCCTTGCTTGTCCACCAGCAGCCCTACCTGAGCTGTAAAGCCCCAGCCAACAGTCAGCAGAACCCCTAACTTAGGTTGCTTCCCCCACGAGTCTGCCCCAGGGACTCCTTGTCCTCTATTCTTCCTGGCTCAAAACTGTGGAAGCCTACACCCCTCAGCCCCTATGGTAGGCAGGGGAGGGAGGCTCATTTAGGGAATGGGGGCTGGCAGGGGTCTTTGGGATGGGTTTCTCTTTCGACATGAAGATCATTTCCTGGAAAAGCAAAACACAACAAAAAAAATCTGCTGCCATTTTGACTCTACAGCCACTTAATGTGGTGAAGAGTTGCCGTAGCAACATGATTTCTGCCTCAGCTTGACAGAAATTCATGCTTGCCTGATTTGAAAAGAAAAATTGGACATTCAATCTGCACCAGAGAATTTACACATAAGAGCAGATAGTAGCTATACAGTCGGCCTTTATTATTATTTTTTAACTTTTTAGTATGCATTTCGAGTACATACAAAAGTAGAGAGAATAGTATAACAATGCTCCTTGTACTTATCACCGGGTTCCCGCAGTGATCAGCATACAGCCAAGCTTGGTTCATTGATCTATTCACTCATTCCCCAGCCCCCACCCACTGTATTAGTTTTAAACAAATCCTGGATATCATATCATTTCACCCACAAATACTTCAGTATGAATCTCTAAGAGATGGGGACTCTATTTTTTAATAAATGATTCTTACACAAATAATAAATGAAAGAGAATGAAGGAAGATTTCAGAATACGATTTCTGCCTTTCTTCCCAAACATGTTTAAAACTGCATCTATTCACTTTTTAAAAATATCCTGCTGGGTACAGTGGCTTGAGCCTATAATCCCAGCACTTTGGGAGGTGGAGGTGGGAAGATCGCTTGAGGCCAGGAGTTCAAGACCAGCCTGGGCAACATAGTGAGACCCCCATCAATACAAAAAAAAAAATTAAAAATTAGCTAGACATAGTGGCTGCACCACTGGTCCCGGCTACTCTGGAGGCTGAAGTAGGAAAACCATTTGAGTCTGGGAGATTGAGGCTGCAGTGAGCTGTGATTGCACCACTGCACTCCAGCCTGGGTGACAAAGGGAGACCCTGTCTCAAAATAAAAAACAAAACAAAAATCTCTACTTTATCTCTACTTTAGACACTATGCTTTGGCTTAAAATATATAGCATTATGCAGCAGGGAAAGTTCCAAGTTTACATGGATTATCTCATTTAATCCCTACAACAGTCCTAATATTATCCCATTTTACAGATGAGGAAAATAAGGCCTGGGGAGATTAGTAACTTGACCAATATCAAACACTTCGGTTAGGTAAATAAGCAAACACATTGTTTTTAGTTCCTAATCAGGCCTAATCTTACCATTGAAAAGCCTGCATATTTAGGTTACGACTTGAAACTCGTCAGTGGTGCATGCTTTCTGGTGCTTTGCATTTTTGTACCCACTCTTCAGACGTGACATTAACATCTTATTGAGCAGATCCCTGTAAGAAGCCACTGTGTGGTTTAAGGATTATTCTCAAAATGACCACCCATCTTAATCCTCTCAAAGTCTATTTTCAACCATTGCATATATTCTATTAAACCCTAAGAAGTCTCCTTCAGTGGAAACTTGGGAGGTTTGATCCCCGGGAAGTGGTTCTGGGAGGTAGATGCCATGTTAGATGATGTCACTCAACCACTTTCTGGCTGTGTGACAAGGTAGAATAGCTAGCTGTCCCCGTCAGAACCTCGCCACATTATTTTGCAGTCATCTACTTACTGGTTTGTTTCCTTAGAGGCTCCTTAAGGCCAGGAGCCAAATTGCCATTTGTTGGTTTGGCTGTTTGTTCTTTTTCTGTATCTGAGCATTGACACTGGTACACAGTAAGTACTCAGTAAATATGCTTTTCCAGATACAGTTCTCTGAGTTCTTTTTATTTTTCTTTCAAACTGAACAAACAATGACATATCTGGCCATGACTAAAATACAGAACAGATCAAAGCAGCCACTTAATTCAGGGAAAGTTAACATTTCTTAATTGAGGGAAAAGGTATCCTTTTCTGACTGATTTTCCACGATGTCTGCCCACACTGACATTGTTCAATGTGCAATTGCCCAGTGACTTTATTGTATTTTTATTTTTATTTTTTGAGGCAGAGTCTCACTCTGTCACCCAGGTTGGTTTGCAGTGATGTGATCTCAGGTCACTGCAACCTCCACTTCCCGGGTTCAAGCAATTCTTGTGCCTCAGCCACCTGAGTAGCTGAGATTACAGGTGTGTGCCACCACGCCTGGCTAGTTTTTGTATTTTTAGTAGAAATGAGGTTTCACTATGTTGGCCAGGCTGGTCTCGAACTCCTGACCTCAGGTGATCCACCTGCTTCAGCCTCCCAAAGTGCTGGGATTACAGATGTGAGCCATGGAGGCCAGCCCAACCAATGACTTTATAGAAATAGTCTTTGGAGTTTGACTTGGAACAAGTTAGTGCTGAATTATCTGAAGTTTAATATTTAATGTTTTCATAGTTAAGACTCTTAAGTTGAATTCTCATTACTAATAGTAATTTTAGTTTTGTAACAGGCGAATGCACACAATAAGAACTTCAAGGAACAATTTAAGTCAATATTAAGAGTGTTCAAGTATTTCCAAGTCATTCCAAAATATTTTTCTCACACTTAATAGTACCGTGAAAAAGGTCATCTGATTCTCATAGACCGTTCGGAATTTAAATAGTTGTCCCATTTCCCCCCGCTTGCATTTACCAGGTCATATGCCAGGTTTGGGCTCAGAAGATATCATTACTGCACATAATAGGCTAATAACAAAATCAGACTTATACATTGACTTGACAGTCATCCTTATTTGAGCTTGTACTTCTTTATTTTTAAGTTTTTAATTATTTTTAGAGATGGGGATCTTGCTATGTTGCCCAGGCTGGTCTTAACTCCTAGCCTCAAGTGATCCTCCCACCTTGGCCTCCCAAAGTTTTGGGATTACAGGCATGAGCCACCACACCTGGTCAGCCCTGCAGCTTGTTCTTTTTACCATATTTTATTCCATGTGACAGCAAATACTCAAAGTATCTCATACTATGTGTGTTGGGATTATATTGAAAATTATTTCTCTAAAAATGTGACTGTGTATTCTATATAGTTGAAACTATATTTCCTGGGAAATAGAAATAATTCTAGGTAGGTAAGTACTGTGTAAAAAAAAAAAATCAGAACTCTGGTAATTTTCTCTGCTCTTTTTGCTTATTATAAAAACAAAGGACAAATTTTTTAAAAACCACAGGAAAAAATTTAGCATTTGACATACATGTCACCCGTCACCTATTGCACTTCTGTCAAGAAAGAGTCTAAAAATGGTATTTTTGATACTGAAAGGTGTGTGTGTTGGTAGAACTCAGAAGTAAGGTGTTTGAAATTGCAGTTCAGCTAACTAACTTCTTTGCCACCATTAAGAAACTGCTTATTTTGGCACGGCTCACTTTAACCTACCAAAAATGAGGCAATGTAGGAGTCTTCCCCATGAGGTTGTTGAGGATTGTTGAAGATATGACATTGCAATGTTAAATGATTAGGAAATACAAACACATGTCTAGGCAGCATTGACTGAGCATTCAACAAATATTTATTTGATAAATATTTACTCTTCTGCCTAAAAAATAATCATGGGTGTTATTCCAGGTTCTTGGACCCTTCACTTTCTAACCCCAGGATTAGGTGAGGTCATTCACCCTAGAGCTCTTTTTTAACTCAAGGAAAATAACCAGGCAACTGGAATGTTAAGTGTACTAAGAGCAAAAGAAAGGTCTGGTACTGCAGAAGTCACAATGAAGGATTCTGGAGTGAGCAGGAGGGGAAGCATCTCTGCTGCCCACTCACAGTCCCTGGGTGATATATTGGTGCCTAAGAGCTTCAGAACAAAATGCTCCATTCCTCCTGGGATCCCCACATCCCTGTGGTGCTCTCCTGAGCCTGACCCATGCTGGGAGGCTCTGGCTCTCCATGGAGACTGCACACGAGAGTGTTGGTCTTACACAGTGCACAACCTCTCGCAGGCGTTTGCCGCCAGATCTTTTCTCTGCTTGGTTGGGGGCTGGATATTGGCCAATTGCCATTATTGCTAGGTGCAAACTTTCTGTTAAGTTAAATATGACCCCTTGTCAGAAACGAAATTGAAAATTGTGATTTCAGGCCAGGCACAGTGGCTCATGCCTATAATCCCAGCACTTTGGGAGGCCGAGGCAGGAGAATTGCTTGAGCCCAGGAATTCAGCCTGGGCAACATGGCGAAACCTTGTCTGTAAAAAAATGAGCTGGGTATGGTGACATGCGTCTATAGTCCCAGCAACCCAGGAGGTTGAGGTGGGAGGACTGGTTGAGCTCAGAAGGCTGAGGCTCCAGTGAGTCATGATCTCACCACTGCATCCCAGCCTGGGTGACAGAGTAAGACCGTGTCTCAAAAACAAACAAACATAAACAAAAACACAAGGAAAGAAAAAAAGAATATTGTGCTTCCTTTTGAAGCTGAGTTTTAGCATGCCAGGGTCAGAGCAAAGAAGCATCTTCACTTGTGTTTAATGGAAGTACCTGATGCTTGCATAAGTTGTTGACACAAAAACCAGCCTCCCTCATCCAGTCTGCTGGAGGTCATCCTGCAGCCCTCTTTCAGGAATGTTTGGAGAGTTGACAGAAGAGTCAACCAAACCTAAATTCAGAAAATGTTACATTCATCAGAGAGGAAAGAGCTTTTCCTTGTCGCTGCCATTATAGCTCAGGAGAGGCACAGAGTGAGGTGTCAAATTTACCTAAGAAATGATACTCAAAACTTTACATTTGTTTTTATCAATTTAAAAATTATAGCCCTTGACATAAATAAGGCCATTCCTTCTGGTATCATTCATTTTAAATGCAGGCATAATTCTTTGTACAATAGCAAATCCTTGAATGACTTGTTGGAAAAACCAGACTTTTGAAATAAATAATTTAAAAGATAACAACTCTCTGTAAATAAAACTTGGCACCAAGATAGTTAAGTGGGTTATCAGCACTAAATAAATATACTGAGACTTACTATGTTGCAGGTACTGTGCTAAGGATATTACATGGATGACTGCCTTAGTCTATTCAGGCTGCTATAACAAAGTATCTTAGACCTGGTAACTTATAAACAACAGAAATGTATTGCTCATGGTTCTGCGGTCTGGGAAGTCCAAGACCAAGTCATAGATCCAGCATCTCATGAGGGCTCAATTTCTGCTTTCTCGCTGGTGCCTTCTTGCTGCATCTTCACATGGCAGAAGAGACAAACAAGCTCCCACCTATTTTATAAGGGCATTAATCCTATTCATGAGGGTTCTGCTCCATCTCTTAATACTGTTGCATTGGGGATTAGGTTTCAACATATAAATTTTGGAGCAACATGGACATTCCCACCACAATAATTGCCTAATTCAATCTTAATTACATGTAAGATAAGTACTATCACTGTGTCCAGTTTCTAGAGGAGAAAACTGAGGCTTGGAGGTATGTGCTTGCCCAAGGTCACAGAGCAAGGAAGTGATAGAGCCTGGCAGGGCTCACATTACTCCAGCTACTCTTACACCTGTGCTCTTGTCTGCCATGCCACACTGTCTGTCTAAGCTGCAGGAGTACTTTCTCCTTCAACACTCATGCCAATCAGGCTCTGTGATACGGTAAGAGTGATTTCTTTGTTCATATGAATTAGAGCTTTATATCTGGGCATCCGTATTCCCTGAAGAATAAGCAAATGAATTGGTTAGAGTGAAACACATTTATAATAATCAATTTTCACAAATCTTAAAACTCCTTGAGAAATTTTATATGGGTTAAACACTTTAATCCTATATGAGGGAACTAACTATAATTCTGTACATACTTTATTTTAAGATTGAAATATGTGTCAAATTTGGCTCTGAAGTGACTTTCTACAGAGTGAATGCTATTTTTTCTTTGAGATTTTTCCACTGGCTAAAGCCGTAAGTCTATTTTTCACGGGAAATTATCCTGACCTAAAGGTGTTAGGATGAGGAAAGTGATCATACCCTAGAAAAGCTTGTAGCAGACTTTAAGTTTCTAGGTCAAGTATCTCCCCTTCACCCTATTTTATTTTTCTTTTGTTTTTGTTTGTTTTTTTGTTTTTCAGATAATGTCTCACTCTGTTGCCCAGGTTAGAGTACAGTGGTGTGATCATGGCTCACTGCTGCCTCAACTGCTTGGGCTCAAACAATGCTCCTACCTCAGCCTCCCAAGTGGCTGGGACTATGGGTGTGCACCGCCACACTTGGCTAATTTTTATTTTAATTCTTTTAAAAAAAATGTTTGTATAGATATGGTCTCCCTATGTTGCCCAGGCTGGACTTGAACTTCTGGGATCAAGCAATCCTCCCACCTTGGTCTCCCAAAGTGCTAGGTTTATAGGCATTAGCCACTGTGCCCACCCCCCATTTTCCTATTATTTTGTCTTCTCTCTTCCCGGCTACAGGGATTTCTCTCAAGAGATAGGCTGGCTTCACGTGCAATTCTTGGTGCTCTCTTTGGGATAAGTATCTATTGTACCTTCTAGAGCTGGTAATTGCAATGTGACCACCATGGACACCCATTAGCACGCCTGCTCCACCCCTTCTTTGCGTACATTGCCCCTCTGGTCCCCCAAACAGAGACCTGGGGCCTTCCTTCACACTCTCCTCTCCCTTCTTCCCCACATCCAAATGGTGATCAGGATTTGCCTTTACCCGGGAACCTCCTCTCCATGCACAGCCCATTCTCGACTCAGGTTCTCCTTATTTCTCACCTGGATTAATGCTATGGTTTTTCCTCAACATCTATGCTTGGCCTCTTTTGTGGGAGGCTTTCCTTGTCCACCTGCATCCCTCAGTCTTGGCAGAACTGTATCTTATCCCATGTACACTGATTACATATTTAATTTTGTCTCTTTCTCCAATTCACCATAAGCTTCTTGAGGATGAGGACTGTGTTTTATCCTTGAATGGTCAGCTCTGAACAATGCCCGACACATCGCTGATACTCATGGTCTGTTGAGTAAATGGAGGATGATTTGCAGTTGGTGCTGTGTTCTGTGTTCCTGGGGGAATCTTGTCCTGAGGGATGTGAGCGTGAATGCACAGCTTCTCCATCTGTGGCTTTGGGTAAGTCCCAGTTGTTTTTTTGTTTGCATCTCTTTTGCAAAAATGAATGAGAACACAGCAAAATCAATGACATTTAGCACAATGTTATGAATATTACAGGTCAGAAATAAACTTTTTTTTTTTTTTTTTTCCTGAGCCAGGGTCTCTTTCTGTTGCCCAGGTTGGAATGCAGTGGCGTGATCACGGCTCACTGTAGCCTTGAACTTCTGGGTTCAAGCAATCCTCCTACCTCAGCCTCCTGAGTAGCTGAGACTACAGATGTGTGCCACCACACCTGGCTAGTCTTTGTATTTTTTTTTTTTTTGTAGAGATGGGGTTTCTCCATGTTGCCCAGTCTGGTTTCGAACTCATAGGCCCAAGCAATCCTCCTGCCTCAGCCTCCCAAAGTACTGTAGAAATACACTTTTTAAATTAAAACAGGCAGGTTAAATAGGGCTCAAACCTAAGGATTTAGTTTTTAGGCTCTGTGATGTAGAAAAACATCTGTTTTTTCAATATTACCAAAACCTCAGCATATGATATAGTATAATACCTGGTTATAGCAGGTATTTAAAAACAGTAAATAATAAAAACAATGATAATAAGAGCTATCGTTTGAATGCTTCCCATGTGCTATGTACTTCCTATTCTGAATATGATGTGAATATTTCATTTAGTCCTCACAACAGTTTTATGAAGTTAGTATTATTATTAGCTCTAACATTTGAGAGCAACGGGACCCAGAAGACTTCAGTGACATGGTTAAGAACATTCGCAAGTCAGTAATGGCACCAGATATGGACCTGGTTGTCTAATTTCAGAGCCCACTATGCCAAAATCTGTGCACATGTGACTACATCTATGTCATCCTCTACTCAGCTAACTCTCAGCCGGTGAGAGACAGCTGCTGAAATCTGATTTGTAGCAGGCAGAGAAAAACCAGGATTTTGTTTCTGACTTCCTTTCTGATAGTCATAGTTAGCTTATTCAAATTCAGGCAAGTAATTGAAATAATCACACATGCTCAGGTGTGTTTAACATTATGTGTTTTCTTAGCTATAAC
Source organism: Theropithecus gelada (assembly GCF_003255815.1). Lineage (NCBI taxonomy): Eukaryota > Metazoa > Chordata > Mammalia > Primates > Cercopithecidae > Theropithecus > Theropithecus gelada. The sequence goes on along the minus strand of NC_037677.1, from coordinate 27,378,598 downwards.
TGAAGGTAGACTTCACTCAAAGGCATTACTCCTCAACATCCTTCTCAAAATTATCATTCTGGAAGATATTTGCTCATATTACTTGATTTGTATAGGAGTTGAGGTTTTTTAAAGAATGGATGCAAAATACATTTACTCTAGTGCTAAAACATACGGATTTTTGAATCTTTTCTTGTCATGGCAAAAGAATGAAAACCATCTGCCTACAGCCACCCACACCTTTGGAACAGTTTTTTACCCTAGTTGGCTTGGTTTTTACTTGTGGATTGAGAAAGATAAGTATAACGTGGCCAGAATCCTGTTGGCATGAATATGGCCTGACTCTAAAAGCTATTTTAGCCAAAAACTTTTAAAAGGCAGCTCAGGGAATTACCGACAGATAGGTTCTCGGATGACCAGCTTTACCTAAACGTGGCCAGAAGGTCTACACCGCACTGGGCAGGTTTGTGGGTTTCTTAAAAATAGTTGGTAAAAAACATCAACCTTAAATTTTACCTTTTCTCTCTGATGTCCACCACTCTGTATTACCAAGCCATAAAAATATGATCCACTGAGCCTACTCATATAAAACATTACAGAAGTGAAGAGGAAATTAGATTCCATTAATTTAGTGCTTTACTCAGTTGTTTAAAAAATGTGTCTGCCTCAAGCTTTCGGCTACAATATGGTTCACAATGACATTAATACCTTTTTTTTCCTTTTTCCTCATTGTTAAGCACCAGTTCTAAGTTTTTAAACATTACTTAAAAATACATCTTTAGGGGTTACACCATGTGTCAAATTCTCAAAGATTTAAGGACACGTGGAAGACTTTTTTACAATTAGGAGATTCAGTTATCTATGACAAAATTACCAATGTGATACAGAAAAACTTTTCTTCCAAGAGCTGTGCACAAATAAATGCATTAATTATTGCTTTAATATTCAGAACTAAAAAACAAAGAAACTGTTTTTAAAATTTCAAAGCCACTCCAGTATACTTCCTGGATTAATTTATCCCCCAGTTTGTCTGGTTTCTTAAGGAGCATGCCTGGACTGTACTCTCTACAGACAGGAAAATGTTCTAGAATAAAAAACAATCAGTAGCTTAACTTGTGTCCGAAAGAAGGCTGTTGAAAGTAAACTATCAACAACTCATAAAGCTACTATTATGTTAACAACTCTTTAACGACCTTTGAAATGGAAAAATGTTAAATATTAAGTGAGAATTGAAAAGTCATGGGAAAATTTTTACTACAATGTGTATATATGTGGAAGAAACTAACACATAAATACCTCTGCAATATTTCCGTGACAATATTTCAAATATCAGACTTGATGCTTTCCGGGCAAAAGGAGATATCAAGAGTATGCAATGGTTGAAACTCTTATAACTATAAGTTCAGATCTTTGCATTTCATTATATGTAAATTATACCTCCATTAAAAATAAAAACAATCCCCAAAACGCTCAAGGTCATAAAAAGCAAGGATAGCCAGAGAAACTGTCACAGCCTGCCTAGGAGACATGAGGACTAAATGTGATATCCTGGATGAGATCCAAGACCAGAAAAAGTGAAAAATAAATGAAATCCAAAGGAAATATGGAGTTCGGTTAATAACAACGCGTGAATATTGGTTCATTAGTTGTGACGTGTCCCGCACTAGGATGTTAACAGTAGGAGAAACTGGAGGTGGGGTATAGAACTATGCAACTTTTCTGTAAGCCTAAAACTATTCTATAATTTCAAAAAGCTTATTTTTAAAAATATAAACAAGGAGGATAAGAGAGAAAATAAATAGTGTGACAGTCACGGAAAATACTGCAGGAAGGTCAAGAAAGTGAACATTAAAAGAACAGTATACATTATCTATTTCAAACAATGTGTAAATTAGCCACAAAGGGCAAATGTTTTTATCTACTGGGTATTGGTGCTGAATACTTCTTCATCACGTTTACTTTCCCATGATAAAACAGGTTAGGTGGTCATTATCCCATTATGTTCTAGCTGGTTAATGTTAATAAAAGGCTTGGACGCATGCAAATGAAAATGACCTAAATAAACAATATAGCTTTTATTTTCAGCACAAACATAATCTTCGTGTAAATTATCTAATGCCACTAATCTATCCTGCTGAACCGCACCATCCAGGAGTTACACACATTCTTTATACACAAAAAAATCATTTTGTGCAGGCCAAAACGTTTTCAGGTATGAGTGCGTGTGCGGAGACATGTGTAAAGAATACTCGATTACCATGCCACCTACATCTTTTTGTTAAAAATGACTTTATGAAGGCTATAATCCTTATCAAATTAAACCCTGCGGATCCCCCTTTTAATACACAGGGAGTCTTCCTCCTCATTTATGGGCGTCGGCGCTAACCAGCTCTGGAAACGGCTCGGAGGAGCAGACCCAGCTGTGCAGCGATGTCCGGCGTCGCCGCATGTGCCCCGTGGGGTGCAGCATGAGTCTTCCTTTGTGGCGTGCGGCTCCGTCGGAACGCGCGTTGTGACGACAAATTCCATCCCTCCCCACCCCCAAGCCGCAGTTAACAGTGCTGGGGCAGAGACTGGTGGAGGGGCCCAGAGCCCACGTAGACCGAGATGAAGATGAGGAAGATCATGAGCAGGAAGAGGCTGGCGGCCGCGGCGGCCACAGGGAAGAGCTCGGTGCGCGGCCCAGCCTCCCGCGACCGCGACTCCTGGGCTGCGTGGAGGAGCCGCGTTGCCATAGGAACCGTGGCGGCGCCCCCAGCGAAACCCTGCGTTTGTGACAGGAGAAGCTAACTGCGGCCGCCCACTCCCACCCGCGCTTCCTCCCCGCCCCCACCCGCAGTGCGCGAAAAGCAGAGATCCGAGAACCGCGTGCAGTACAAACGGCAAACGCTTCTCACAAATTTCCCGGGGGCTGAGCGCGCGGCCGCAGGCCGGGAACCCACCGCTCTCAGGCTCCCAGCCCCGGCGCTACGACCCCGTGGGCGCCGCCTGCGCAGCCCCTCCTTCCAGCCCGCTCGGGCGCATCCCTCAGGCCGGGGCAGCGATGCGGACACCGGGAGCCCCTCCCGCCGATCCCGGCTTTGGCCGACACCCGGGGACCATGGAGTGGCAAAAGAACCGCAACGCGGCGCCTGGCCAACCGCGGACGAAGTTCGAGGCCGGAGGGCGTTTTATTTTTGCAAAATTGCCCCAAAGCCAGGGCCGCATGTACTCACTGTCTCCTTTGCCCCGCATGCTCCAAGAAAATAAGAGACCTTCTACCCCGAGTCCTAATTATTGGGTCATTTCCTTAACGCGCCGTGTGTCTCCGTAGCCAGAAACACACTGCGAGATGCAGTGTTTGGGTAATTAACAAAGAATCGAGACCTAACGGGGCTTCCGAAACGCTAGATACTGCGGCCCGGTCGCCCTGCATTCGGGCATCGCGCGGTTCCCGGCCTTCGGGATGTTCCCGGCCCAGCCGGACTTTTACGGCTGGCGTGATTAGGAAAAACGCAGAAGGCGGACGCTCCCCAATTTCCCCAATCGAGCCTTCTCCTCCCGAGTCATTGCGAAGCCCCTGGCTCCGGAGACACCGACTCTGCGCCTGGGCCTGCAAATCCGCCTCCAGCGAGCGCAGGCCCTGTCGCTCCGGGCTATAAATATTAATAAGCTGCGCGGCTACGGGCTTAATTATCTTCCTTTAATTGCAACTCAACAAAAAATCCAGTCTCCTGCCACTCAGCCCCCCTAGGTCAGGATCGTTTGGTTTCGGTGTCAGGAGGCTACCCGGGCTCAGAGTCGTTCTTTGTATTCCGCAGTCCAACCTGGAAACCATATGCTGCACCTCTGCGCCGGTTAAAATCACCAGCAGACAGATTCGAGCTGCCGCCTCTTCGCCTTTTATTCTGTCGCCCGCGTCCCCAGCAGCCCCGGGTTCCCAGTTCCCTCCCCTCTGCCAGAGGATCCTGCCTCTATCCTTCCCCGCACAACTAAAGCAATGGTCTGAGGGGTTTGGTAAACAGAAGCGCCCCGGGAGGGGGTGGGATTCGCCCCGGGTGTGACCCAAAGGCACCTGCGGCGGCCCAGGCCGTGGGCGAGGCCTGCCGGCCTTGTAAAGGCCTCCGCGTCTGCGCGCGGCAAAGCAGCCCAAACGGTTTCACCGCAGCCCACGTCTCTCTAGTCTGCAGGCCCGGCCTGCCCTCCGTTCTTCCCCACAGCCCCTGCAGCCTGCTCCCTCCCCAGGGGCTCATCTTGTGCCCCTAAGGGGCTGCGCGCGGCCGAGTAGGGGTGCCCGACTGCAAGGAACTCAGCGCGCTCTCCCCGGGGTGGTCTGGAGGCCCGGGTGTCGTGCACTGCTGCACTTCCTCGTCATCCACCGCCCTCTCTGGAGACGCCATGACAAAGCTGAGAGCTGGGGCGGTGGTGGGGAGCCGAGGTGTCGCCGCGACTCCGGGGACGCCCAGGCTGACGCTGGCTGCGTCCACTGCTCAGGTCTCCCTCAACTTAGGCTCCTCTTCTTGTCCCAGGGGCTTGCGACGCCCCGGGGAGGCCGTTTCTCGTCCCCCAGGCGTGGAGCCGTCAGTAAGGGGAGGCCTTGGGGGAGCCCAGCCGCGTTAAGCCCGGGAAAGCTGGTGGAGGCGGCCAGGAGCCCGTTCGGAGGACACACCTGTCGCCGCCTGAGAAGGCCGGGCTCTCCATGCGCAGACCTGGTCTCACAGACTCCTAAGGCACCACTGTAGGCCGAGAGGCGCTGCCTAATTATGTCTTACCTTCTTACTGCAGTTTGAGACTTGTGTGCCGGCAAAGCGCTGCCCAAGGTAGAGAGGTGCTGTCTACTCCCTGGGGATTATGATGGTCATTTAAATGCATAACTGTCTGTTTACTTGATACATTTCCACTTAAATTACAAGAGGAAAGTTCAAATTGCAAAATAAGGATCCAGGTAAAGCACCCAAAGAAGTTAAATTAGCTTTAATTATATTTCAATTTAGAATGCAGACCCAATTAAAAGACACTAAGTGTTCCACAACCTGAAATTGTCAGTGATCAGACTGTGATGGTCACAGAGGTTCATGATTGCTAACCTTCCACTGACATGAGAAACAAGAAATCCACCTGAGCTGCTTCAAGACTGTAGCTCTTGTGGGCAGTTTCTGAAGGTCATTCCAGGCAAGGTCAGCTTTTTTGCTAAATCAAAGTTTCCTGTGTAATTAACATAGGCACAAGGCTCTGGCAGCAAATAGTTAACTGAGGCCCAGAGCTGGGGACACCCATTTTGGTGGGCAGGTGGAAGGTCAGTGCTACTCTCATAAAACCACTCTGGTTTGCATCTTCCCTTTTCTTCCCCAGTCCAACCCCAAGTCTAGCACTCAGGTCACCTGGGTGGGAAAGGAGGCTGCCTGATGGGCAGGAGTTGGTCGTCTGGGAGGAGGAGGTCATTGAGGGCAGGAGCAGCAAGACGATAGGATGGCAGCAGTGGGCATTTGGGCAGGTATGGGTTTTACTTATACCTGCACCCAGCAGTGATTCAGTAAGTTCTAAAGGACCCAGAGCTACATGAAGACCACATGGGGTTGACCTTCTCTAACGGGCCGTTGAGCTAAGCCACTTCATTTAGAATCAGGCTTCGAGCCTGCATGGAGTAAAGTGTGTTCTGTCCCACTTTTCTTTCTGCTGTGGTGTGAGAGGCAGGCAGTGGTGGGAGCCAGGCAGTCACAAAGGCCTCCTGTCCCTTTGGAGCACAAGATGGCATCTGGAAATCTGCTAGTGGGAGTATTTCTTGGAATGTCTCGGAAGCTCTTTCATCTCAACCAAGAAGGGTTGCACAAGGCTGGGATAGGCGTTTAAAAATTGTTCTGTGCTAATGACAATCCTGTGTGTGCTCTCTCTCTCTCTCCCCCTCTCCCTCCCCCCGCCCACCCAACTTTCTCTGTCTCTCTTCTCTCTCTTACACTCACCCACATATACACACTTATGAATCTGCCATTTTTGTATTTTATATTGCCCTTTTTAGCTTGATAAAGATCAAAGTCACATACCAACTTGTCTCTCGGAAATGCTACATACAACCCCTGGTCTTCTCTGGCAGTAAAAGTCTGAAAGCTGTTTTTGAATTCTGCTAGCTCAGCCTCACCCTGCTCCTCCCCAGATGATGCAATACTAGAACAGGGCCCAGAAAGCTGCTGTGTCTGTCACCAGCTGGCTGAGTCTTGCCTCAGGGTGCCACAGAGAACTGGACCAAACAAGAGCTTTGCTGAGTGATTTTCCCCCAACGTCTGGAGCTGCTGCAGAAATCACAATGAAACACCCTTTGTTGTTATGGGACTTTAGATCTGACATAATCTTTGCTGGTTCCTTATGACAGATCCTTATTATCTGCATTTAAAGGTGAAGAAACTGAGGCCGAGAGAGGTTAAGCAGTTAGGCTTAGGCCATATACAGAGAATGGGGGTCTTCTGTGTCTGTCTTGGGGCTTTAGCTACCACACCCATCACCATCACCGTAGAGTCAACAGGAGACACTGAGCTATAATCGTTTTTTTGGAGAGATGGTTTTGTCCTGGAATTCATATTGCATCTTCACTGTGTTTTGCTGTGTTTGGCAGGAGGCGCACAAAACACAGCTCTCAGCGGCAGAAGGACCAGTGGGTGCCCGATATGGTTTGGCTCTGTGTCCCTACCCAAATTGCATCTCGAATTATAATCCCCCTGTGTCCAGGGAGGGACCTGTAATCCCCATATGTCAAGGGAAGAAAGTGAATGGATCATGAGGGTGGTTTCCTCCATGCTGTTCTCGTTATAGTGAGGGAGTTCTCACGAGATCTGATGGTTTTAAAAGGGGCAGTTTTTCCTCTCTCATTTCCGCTCCCATTTCTCTCTCCTGCTACCTTTTGAAGAAGGTGCCTGCTTCCTCTTCACCTTCCACCATGATTGTAAGTTTCCTGAGGCCTCTCTAGCCATCCAGAGTGGTGAGTCAATTAAGCCTCTTTCCTTTATACATTACCCCTTCGCAGGCATTTCTTTATAGCAGTGTGAGAACAGACTAATACAGTGCCTGACAAGAAACCAGGTGCAGTCCAGGCCACAGAACCAAAGGCACATGTGGGAGCTAGACCTTTCCACAGGACAAAGGTGTCCAGCGGAGGATGTGACATGCATAAGCTGGAAGCCCCCCCTTCACAAAGATAGATAACAGCAGCAGCAGGAGGAGTCCCCAACACCCACCCCCGTGGTGGCCATAGATCCTGTTTCTCCTCTTCCCTCCACTGCCCCTGATTGGACACAGGCCTGGGCAATTGCCCTTAATTAGCAGTGCAGGCCTGGGCTGGGACAGTTTTATTTGCCCTCAGAAGCTGCGGGATGTGCCATTTATCAACCCTAGATATTCAGCAATCTCACACCTATACAACCTACTGGATTTTATATAACATAGACACCCAGACACACCCGCCACTCATGCTCATAAAAACCAACGCTCATCTACACTTCACACCTGGTTAGAGCTTGTGAAAATGAGACTGGGATCTACAATAATTGGATACAGTCTTTCTCTCTTTTGCTTGGATTTTCATATTTGGTACTTAGAGCTGCTCATGTCCTAAGCTTGGTGGCATAGAAAATATTGGAAAGAACTAGGTAGGTATTATAGAAAAGATGGTGTCCTTTGATGGGTAGGCCTAGGTCTAATGAGCTTTTGCGGGGCGTAAAGATTTTTGTTGACTACTTATAAATGTGTGAAAATTAGTGCTCAATTGCCATTCACCAAAGCAGTGAGTCTGGTTGATAATGATAGTGGACATTTATGAGCACCCACTGTGTACAGGGCACTCTGAGCACCTATTACCTCTTTTCATCTTCACCGCAACCCTATATGGGGTGAGTACTCTGAGTGTACCCATTTTACAGGTGAGGGAACTGAGGCATAGAGATGTTCTGTAACAATGCTGGTAAGTAGCAGAGTCGGGGTTTGACTAAATTCTGTTCACCTGTGAATTGGCACGCACAAGCCATCAACCAAATAGGTAAAGCCGGCTTCACCAAAGTTGTAGTCATTAATGCCAAGTGGCTTCATTTGGAAAGTAAGTCTTTATTATCTTGGTTTGATTTCAGCTCACTGCAACCTCCGCCTCCTGGGCTCGAGTGATCCTCCCATCTCAGCCTCCAAGTAACTGGGCCACAAGGCTCGGCTGTTTTTTGTTTTTTGTTTTGTTTTCGGTAGAGATGGGGTTTTGTCATGTTGCCCAGGCTGGTGCCAAACTCCTGAGCTCTAGTGATCCTCCCACCTCTGCTTCCCAAAGTGCTGGGATTACAGGTGTGAGCCACCGTGCCCCACCTAGTCTTTACTGTCTTTAAGAGAACACATTTCAAGTTATTTTTTTCCTCCTCTCCTCTGAATAAGCTGAGATGCCTGTGGCCATGCCTGGAGGAAGGTGGCAAGTATTAAAAATGGGATGACTTGTTGTCCTTAGTTCCTCCTGTAACCTACTGTCCCACACAGCTGTCAGTCAGCAATGCCCTGGACAGAGTCTGGCTAGGCTGCCATGCGTTAGAAAACTCCTGCTGCTAGCCATTTGACTCGCCCAGGCTGGAGTGCAGTGACCAGATCTCGGCTCACTGCAAGCTCCGCCTCCCGGGTTCACGCCATTCTCCTGCCTCAGCCTCCCGAGTAGCTGGGACTACAGGCGCCCGCCACCTCGCCCGGCTAGTTTTTTTTTTTTTTTTTGTATTTTTTTAGTAGAGATGGAGTTTCACTGTGTTAACCAGGATGGTCTCGATCTCCTGACCTCGTGATCCGCCTGTCTCGGCCTCCCAAAGTGCTGGGATTACAGGCTTGAGCCACCGCGCCCGGCTAGATGTGTCTTCTTAGGTCAGTAACAATAGTGCCTTTTACATGAATTACATGCATTTGCAGTCTACAAAGAAAATTCACTCATGGCCTCTCATTTTAGGTGTTTCCTCTTTGCACTTGGGGCTTTGTCTCTAATTGCAGAATGAAAGGCTGCTTCCCTTGTTAAAAAGATCCCAGGTTAGGCCAGCCTGCCCCCAGATAGAAGCTAGTGATTCACTGTGCCTTCTGAAGGAGGAAAATGCAAACTCATCAACCTCAGGATCAAAAGGAGGAGGGCAGTCCTGCCCAGACACTTTCCTATAGGGGGTTTCACCTTCTTTCAGCTTGTACTGGTGGCTCACATTGCAACTCATTTTTCCTAAATCGTTCTTTTCCTGTCTGCCCTCCCTCTCCCCACCCCCAATCAGAGTTTGGAAACCCTGCTATCCAGGAGCCAACTGGAAGCATGGCTCAGAGCTGCTTTCCTGACTCTTCTGACTTAACACTCCTTTATCCCTTTCGGGTGACGTTCAGACAGGAGACCAAATCCAGACTGTCAGAGCAGTTTCCCCAGAAAGGAGATGTATGTGTTCGGCAACATAGAAAGAACAGTCACATGTAGGTTACTTGATGAGTGGAAGACTGGAGCCAGGTTCCTGTGTGTATAGACCCTTCACTGTGGTGTCAGTTTCCATTAGCTCTATTAGGAGCATTTCCAGCTTTCTGACCTCTTCCCCTTTTCACAGGGCTGGTACTAGGGTGAGGTGAATAAGACATTGGCCTTGGGCACAAGATTTAGTGGGCTGCCAAATATTTCTCAGTGATCAAAATATTTTATTTTATTTGAGACAGGGTCTCACTGTGTTGTGCAGGCTGAGTGCAGTGGCACAATCACAGCTGCACAGTCTGCCTCCTGGGCTCAGGTGATCCTCCCACTTCAGCTTCCCGAGTAGCTGGGACTACAGTGGCACACCACTGCCCATGGCTACTTTTTTTTTTTTTTTTTTGTAGAGATAGGGTTTCACCACTTTGCCCAGGCTGGTCTTGAACTCCTGAGCTCAAGCGATCTTCCTGCCTTGGCCTCCCAAAGTGCTGGGATAACAGGCATGAGCCACCACATCTGGCCTGGATAAATATTTTAATGCAATTTTTTTAAAAAAACCAAAATTAACACAAAAATTCACGATCAACAAATAGTAAATTTTTTAACTAAAAATACTATTACTGATCTTTTCTTTTTGTCCCACCCTTCATTATGGCTTGTCATATCACTGCTTTTTAATTTATCTTTTAAATCAGAGGAAATGAACAGGAATAAAAACTAACTGAAATAAACCTTAGAAAGTAGATGTGAATGAAATGAAACCAAAAGTACAAGCATTGGAAATGAGAGAGCAAGAGAATGAGAGCGACTAGATTAATATATGAATAGTTTTTAAAATCAATGGCAATTAAAGATTTTCATAGAGAACTGTTTGACTCTCCAGCTATCCTCTGGTTTTCAGCAGTTGTTAAAGATATCCCAATAGTTCACAATGGTTTTTTGGCACATATGTGTTTCCCTTAGTCCTCTAAACCTATTTTTTAGTAATGATACTCTGTTTTTAGAGTGCTTCTTTACTTTTCAAAGTACTTTTTCCATACATATCATTTCATTTATTCTTCTTATATTAAAAGAGAGAGAGAAAACATATTATCCTTTCTCAGAAAATGGGCAGGTGAGATTGCAGAAGAAAAACCAGTTTTTTGAGTGCTAGGCACTGAGCTTGGTGCTTTACCTACATTTCCTTACTTATTTCCCAGACAGCCCTGAGTTAGAGATATCAGCTCCCTTTTACAGATCAAGAAACTGAAATCCAGGCCAATTGGTTAATTAGCTAGAAATGTTCTCAGAATAGTTATTTCCTAAAATGTATATTTGTGTCCTTGTTTTAGTGCATTTGGTTGTTAGTAAAAATTTTTAAAAAGCCAATTACATGAAGAAGTTATATTCTAATTCCAAAAAATGTTTTATACTTCCATATCTGGTTAAATTAACTCCAGCATTTTCTCTTTGCTTCTTCTGAATGGTCTAATACGTACCTATGCCAGCATGAGTCAGCCTCTAAAGTGCTAGTCTAAGATGGAATTACTTTGAATTAAGTAGATGTAAATGATTAGCCAGCAAAGTGATTGAGTATTTATTTCTTCTTTACAAATGCATATGGTTTATGTACTGCCATTTTGCCTTCTGTAGGGATTGCGATAGTGTATAATTCTGTTAACACTGAACAAGAAAACCAGTTTTACCTTAACCTTGATAACATCAGATGTGTGATTTCTTTAAAAAGATGCTACATGGGCAGATATAAAATTGCATCTTGGGGTTGTTTTAAATGCATATTTCTTTGATTACAAATGAAGACATATTTATTAGATGCTTGCTAATTTGTCCTTCCTCTTACCTGTGAATTGTAATTAATATACTTTGCCCATTTATCTACTGGTGACAATGTTTTTCTCATGAATTTGGATGATCTCTTTATATCCTATACATAATCTTGTCTTTCATATCTGGTTAAAATACTGTCCTACTCTCTGGTTGGCCTTGTAAGTTTTGGTAGACTACATTTAAAAAATAGTTTAATAATATAAATGACCAATTTTTGCAGTCTTGCCAGATAACTCAGTGGTACTTTGATTATACAGTTTATTTATGAAAGCTAATTGAAGTTGATGAGTATGAAGTAGGGAGTAAACTACCTTAACTCTAACAAGTCAAGCTCAAGAAGAGAATACATTTCTGCCATTTTCTATCATTGAAGTAAGAGATACTTAAATAAAATCAAGTAACTAAAGTAGACTTATGCAGCCTTTATGTTTTTCATTAAAAATAGTTATATTTTTTTTAACAGAAATTGACATGGGCATCTCTGATTTTATGCTTTTTAGTTGTAAAAACATTTCCAAGTAAAGAATAGAAATAATATTTCATTCAAGTCCACATGAGTGACCTGAAATGATAGATTTTGTTGTTAACTCAGATTTAGTTTTCACTTTTTTTTTTTTTCCTGGTACTTTCCCAAAATTGAAAAGAAAACATTTTCTGGATTTTTCTAGGTAGTCTTGCCGACAGCCTCTGGGGGACTACGCATGATTGTTCTGCTCTAGTTATAAAAAGATTTTCTGAGGTGGAAATACCATTTATATCAGTTATTTTTTTTTCTAATTTAAGGTGCAGTATCTGACCACATGCCCTAAAGTTGTGCATTTTCCCCATGCATGTGCATGCACATGTACACACACACACACACATGCGTACTGAATCTTTTACAATCCACCCATGGAGGTTTTTATGGAGGGGGTGGCCATGGGGTTTCACTCTGTCACCCAGGCTGGATTGCAGTGGCATGATCACAGCTCACTGCAACCTCCGTCTCCTGGGCTCGTGATCTTCCTGCCTCAGCCTTCAGCCTCCCTAGTGGCTGGGACTACAGGCATGCTCCACCATGCCTGGCTAATTTTTGTATTTTTTTTAGAGACAGAGTTTTGCCATGCCACCCAGGCTGGTCTCAAACTCCTGGACTCAAGCAATATGCTTACCTTGGTTTCCCAAAGTGCTGGGATTACAGGGTGAGCTACCTCACCCCACCTTTTTTGTTTTTGTTCTTGTTTTAATCTGTCTACCCTTAAGGACCAGGAACACACCCATTAGTTGAGAGAATGTCATGATGAAAAAGTGTTGCTCTCTCCTGCTAAGCTTCCCCTCCTCCTTATTATACACACACACACACACACACTCACACTCACTCCTGTTTTGTAAAGTGTCCAGCCCTGGTGAATTAGAGCTTTGCATTGAGTTAGACAATCCCTCAGTTTTTCCTTTTTAATATAGGAGAATATATGACTTTGACTGTCTTGGAAATCTCTTTGCTGCAAATATGCAGAGGAAAAATCAAACAATAAAAAGAAGTCAAGAAAATAAAATGTTTACAGAATAGTGCCAACTCTGTGTGAGGGGCCTGGCAATTATGGGTCTGTTGTCTTTTTGTTTCCTGTTTTTTTTTTCCCCCAAAATTTTCATTTTTATTTTTGTAGAGGTAGAATACTTTGTAGAGACAGGGTGCTGCCATATTGCCCAGGCTAGTTGCAGACTTCTCGGACTCAAGTGATGCTACTGCCTCAACCTCCCAAAGTTCTGGCATGACATGCGTGAGCCACTGCACCTGGTCACAGCCCTGTTGTCTCAATGGCCACTGTTAGCGTTGCCACTTTTCCTTCTCAGTGCCGGAAAGGAGTCCCTTGTTTTTCTAAGAGACCATCAACTTTTGCCAAAGCTCTGCTACCAAAAATGGGTTACATATTCTTAGAACATCGGAGGAGCTTCCCCAGGACTTTGAAGGCAAAGTTCTGAAAATATAAATGAGTTGCCACAGATTATATTTTGCTTCCAACAGATGCTACGAAGTTGTTCAAAGCATAGTAGCTTCAGAAAACAGGATATCCTTGAACCAAGAAGTTAATTTAATCCATGTGGTGTCCAGAATACCAAGAAATCCATCCTGAGGCAGCTTTCCTGCCAGGGTTCTCTCTCTGGCATATTCTGATCTGCTGCACTAGATGACCAAGTCATCATTTGGCCGTCCTTCTCCAATTATGACATATTTCCAGATACTTTTCTTCCTGAAATATACCAACAAGCTGGCTGTATGCCCAGGGCATGAAATATCTCCTTAAAATCTCAACATTCATGTATAAAACCAGTTTATAGGTACTTTTTTGAGAAAGAGGAGTTAGAAAACTGTGTTCTCTGATGGGTGGTGAATCTTTTTGCTAAGCAGATTTATTTGAAACAAACATTGTTCACATGTTTAAAGAGTCACCTGGCCTTCTTCCTACTTGAACTCCCCTTTATTTTTCCCTACAAATTATTGTTCCAGTGGCTGCAAACATAGCTCCCTGCAGCCTCAATGTCTCGGGCTCAAGCAGTCTTCCTGCCTCAGCCTCCCAAGCAGCGGGGACTATAGGTGCATGCCACCATGCCCAGCTAATGTTTTGATTCTTTGTAGAGTTGGGGTCTTGTCCTGTTGCCGAGGCTGGTCTCAAACTCCTGGACTCCTGCTATCCCAGAAAAACCCTTATTGGAGGAAAAAGAGAGATAACTCATAATTCTTCAAGTTTGAAGTCAGTACCCATTATTTGCTGTACAAAATAGTTCTTACAGTCTCCTGATTACACTTTAGCTCTTCTCATTTATGGAAGACTCCATCCACGGTTCTTTGCAATTTTTGTAAAGGACCAGAACTATTTGCTCATCATCTCTGAGGTCAAGTAGGGAAGAGATTTTTCTGTCACAGACTTTCTTCAAAATGATACAGCTCAAGTGTCACTGGACTATCAAACGGATGCCATATTGATTTAATAGACAGTGGCTCTTAAATGAAGTGAAAGGACCTTTGCTTAATTAATTCAGTAATTAATTCAGTACACATTTATTGTGTGCCTGTCACATGCCCCCACTGGAAGGAACATCTGCCCGTCATTCTGTGCTTACTAAACCAGAGGAATCAAACCATGCAATAATAGCTGGCATTTATTTGGGTTCATAACACATGTTGGGCTCTGTGCTAAGGATTCTTCACACATAATTTTATTTAATCTTCTGAACCATCTGTTCAGGTAGGCATTATGATCTTTATTTCAGACATCAGGAAGCTGAGCCTTACATGGTTTATCTCTTTGAAACCGTAACAGTACAGCTGGGGTTGGCCCCACCTGGCTTAAATCCAAGTATGGCCTGGAATCACCTTAGGTCCCTGACAAGTTACCCTTTGAGATAATTTTAAGAATGGAATAAAGATAAGATGGTTGGATCTGGAGAAATCATGAAAGGTGTGAAGTGAAGTCACTTTATAGCCTTTATTGTTAGCTTGATTGTGGCTGCTTATCTATTTCATAGATTGTATTATTTTTTGTTTTGAGACAGGGTCTTGCTCTGTCACTCAGGCTGGAGTGCAGTTACATGAACACAGCTCATGGCAGCCTCAACATCCTGGGCTCAAGTGATCCTCCCACCTCAGCCTTTCAAGTAGCTGGGGCCACAGGTGTGAGTCACCCCACCCACCTAATTTTTAATTTTTTTTTTTTTTTTTTTTTTTGTAGAGACAGGGTTTTGCCATGTTACCCAGGCTGGTCTCAAACTCCTGGGCTCAACCAGTCCTCCCACCTCAGACTCTCAGAGTGCTGGGATTATAGGCATGAGCCACTGTGCCCGACTAGATTGCATTATCGATAACCCTGTTGTTGCCTGTTTATTTATAAAGCCATCACTCCTTATTTTTAAATTGTTGTAAATGTATTGTTCCAGGCCTCTGATCAGCAGTCCTTACTGGTCTGTAATACCTTGCATCTTCCCAGGGCTCAGGTAAAGCTAACCCTCCTCTAAGAAGTCCTCCCTGATCACGCAGGTGATGCTGCTGTCTCCCTCCATGAACTTCTAAGCACAGCCACTGACACCTTTCGCTGCACATTGTTTAACATTTTCCTCTTGAGAAAGAGGGCAGGGCCTCCTTTGTATCCTTCCTGGTGCTTTTCACGTGGTTCTTTCTTTCTTTTTAGAGCCAGGGTCACTCTCTGTTGCTCAGGCGGGAGTACAGTTGCGCCATCATAGCTCACTGTAGCCTCCAACTCCTGGGCTCAAGCGATCCTCCTGCCTCAGCCTCCCAGGTAGCTGGGACTACAGGGATGCACCACAGTGCCCAGCAAATTTTTAAATTAAAAAATTTTTCTCACTATGTTGCCCAGGCTGGTCTCGAACTCCTGGCCTCAGGCAGTCCTCTTGCCTTGGCCTCTGAAAGTGTTGGGATTACAGGTGTGAGCCACTGCACCCTCCTACATGGTACCTTTATAATACATATTTGCTAAACGTAGGAGCACCACTTACAACTTTTGAGGAATCACAGAGGTGAAAAGGGCTGAATAGTTTCAGGGTATGTTGAGTTATCTGCAAATAACAAGACCTTGGCAGGTGGAAAAGCTCTATCAAACATCACTGTCAGTTTGTTAATCCCTCAAAGAATCCAGCCCAAAAGAGATGAAGTTCATGTAAAGACTCATAAAGACCAAGTAAGTGTTTTATATGGAAAATAAATTAGCAAATTCACTGTCAAATTCCAAATGGCAAGGAAGCATGGAAAGTTGTAGTTTAATGTCCTCATCAAACTTGTAACTGATGGCCAGATGACAGAGCCTGTCAGAGAAACCAGGGGTCATTTTGGAAACAGACTGCTCTGATACACAGCATTCATTCCTGGGCCGGTCTCAGAAGACTGGAAGAGAGTGCATCATGAAATCTCAAAAAAAAAAAAAAAAAAAAAAAGTATTTGACTGTACAGAGGTTTCCTTTCAATTTTGAGGGTATTTTGGAAGCTGTGTGGATTCCAACTATGAAAAGGAGTACTTGTCATGGGAGTCTTTTATGGGAAGTAAAGTACATTTGAAAATCTACTCCAATTGCATCATTCCATGTAGTATAGGGTTTTTCTCTTGGGAAACACATTATGAGTCAGATAGGGCAGACCCAACTCGTTTCTTTATCATCAAGACTTCCCAGATCTGGCCCTGTCTGCTAAGTATATCACTATTTGTTCAATGTAATGGGGAAGTAAGAATTGCCATACTAAAAATATGCCAAGGTATTCTGAGAAGCCTAAAGAACAATGATGAGGTAAAGAAAACAGTATGCTGATGGAAAGAAATGCTAAATGGAATAAAGAAACCTGTTCATGACCCATCTGTCTGATGACAAACATTTATTGGGGCTGCAGGTACAGGCCAGCATGGTTGGCTAATTTTTTTTTTTTAAATTTTCTTGTAGAGATGGGGTCTTGCCATCTTGCCCAGGCTGATCTCGAACTCCTGGGCACAAGCGACCTTCCTGCCTTGGCCTTCAAAGTTCTGAGATGACAGGCATGAGCCACCATATTTGGCCTTTCACAAAGTTTTGTACCATGTCCTGGGCCCTATATTAGGTTCAGGGCATGGAATGTGAGACAAAGCAGTCATGGTGCTTCTTTCTGACTCTTATAGTCTATTAGGTGAAAGAGACAGTAATAGAATAACCACATACGTTAATGTAAAATTGCAACTATGGTTGGTTCCAGGAAGGGGAGAGTACATAGTACTTTAAACCCCCCACAGAAGGAAAGTGTTACCTAATCTAGTAAAAACACCTGAAACTCAAGGATTAAAGTATCACTTCTCTTAAAAAAACAAAACCTCCCAGATTTAGCTAGAAGCACTGATGATTGTCCGGAGCTGCGTGCCCCGGCCATAGCGAATAATAACTGACGATTAAAAACGCCTGAGCTCTATTCATTTCCACCTTCTACCTCCTCCCTAGATTTACCTTTTTCCCTGTTCTGCTGTCTCATACGCCAGTACAAAATGGCGCTCTTCCTGCTTCTTCTGCACTCATTTTTCCCGCGCCCGCGAAAATCGTTACTTTGTAGCGCAGGCGCAACATGACGTTGGACCAGAGAAACCAATACCTACTTGGTCACGCCCTCCGTGATGAGATCATCTCCGCCTCTGGCCCAACCCCTTCCCCTCCAAGTGTATATAAGGCATTGCATTACCGCCATTAAACGAGACTTGATAAGAGCACTGTCTTGTCGCCATTTCTCGTGTCTCTTGTCCCCCAAATTCCCACTCCCCCCTCCAGGGCCTGCTTCCACGATCCCGCAGGCCGGGATAGATGATCATATGTGTAAATGTGTGTGAATGCACATTTTATATATATATATATATATATATTTATTTTTTTTAGAGATGGGATCTTACTCTGTTGCCCAGGTTGGAGTGTAGTGATGCAATCATAGCTCACCATAGCCTCAAATTCCTGGGCCCAAGTGGCTGGGACCACAGGTGTGTGCCACCATGCTTAGCTAATTTTATTTTTGTCAGAGGAAGGGTCTCACTATGATGCCCAGGCTGACCTTGAACTCCTGGCCTTAAGCAATCCTCTAGCCTTAGCCTCCCAAAGTGTTGAGATTACAGGAGTGAGCCACCACACCCAGCCTGTGATATTGATTCTCGCCTACTTCTAAGGTCAGCCTGAGAGCACAGTCATCACTGACATACAACTATTATGGCAGAGCCGAATGAGAAGAGCTGACGATTACATCAACATCTAGAGAGTTCTTAGCATTGTGTCGTTATCCGATGAGTTAACTCTTTAGGGAGTTCCAGTTCATGTACCAACGGAAAGGCTGAATTGCAGGGGAGGGGGACTGGAATGGAAAGTTCAAGCAGCAGCCTCCATGTTGCTTATCTAGTGTTCCAGTAGAACATCCCATGGGTTGAGTTATTTTTCAGCTATACCACCTGGTACAACTTAGATTACTGTACAAATAATGGCACTTCTGCTGCTAAATGGACTATTCAAATATGCTCAAAATTTTTGCAAATGAGCTACTTTTTCCAAGGTAGCATACAAAGTCTAACATAATTCAAGTTTCACGAAGACAAGGCCTTGGCTGTCTTATTCTGCGTCTGTAGCACCTGACAGTCTCCATCCTGCCATAGGTGCTCAGTAAATAGTAGTTAAATGAATGGATCTATCCACGTGATTGGTTGGATGTCACGATCTGCCTCCTGCATCCAGTTGTACTGCAGGAAATATTTCATCTTTTTCTAAAAGGAAGATCATACAAGGTTTCATGCTTGAGGAAGCATTTTCCCAACTCAAAATCTTCTTGTGTCTGGAGTCTACCATTGCTCTGGTTGCAAACCTGGCTTTGACCTTCAGCTCTGTAGTGACTTTTGGGTTGGTTCTCTGTACTTAGGTGGGACAGTTGTCTGGCATTAGCTCATCTCTCAATCACTACCTCTGACCTTTGTACACGCCCATATCCACCTTGTCTCTTTGGTTTGCCCTGACACTCAGTTTGCAGAGATGCAGCCTTTCCTCTGGATCTTTATTCTCTCTCTCTGATCTCATTACCCACATGACTGTGATTGTCAAACCTCCAGCTTCCAAGGGGCAGCATGCCAGCAGACAGCCAGTGGGCTGAAACAACATGCATGGGGCCAGTTGCCTGCTGACTACAAAGCAACCGGAGTGTCACAGGTGCTGCTGCATGGCACCATTACAGAGGGCCAAAGAGTGATTTTCTAGAACCACACTATCTAGGTGCAGAGTTAAGGGGCTCGTCTTATTTCTTCAAGTTCTTTTGTAAATTAGATGCTAGTTTTATTTGTTGATAATACTTTTGCTTAAAAAAAGATGTTTTCTCTGATTATGAAACTAAAACATGTCTGTTATAATTTGGAAAACATAAGGTGTTATAAGGTAAAAACATGATCCCTGTCTTACCATCTAGACATACTTAGTAAACCCTGCTAATGCCTAGATCCGGTTTAGATGCCGTGAGGTAGGAACACTGCCTTGTGGTGTATGTGTCATATAAGCCACAGGGACAACTTCCTTCCTATTTAAGGTGACTTCCACCTTCCTTCCTTCATGCAACCCCAGAACTGGGCATTATCATCCCACTACAGCAATGCTTTCCAGTAGCCAATATGGTGCCAGGCTTAGAGTAGCTTTCAGGCCCCTGCAACCTGTTTTGGAAGAAAGCTGTGTATCAATCAAGAAAGCAGCTGGCCTTGTGACAGAGATGGTTAGCTGTCTGCCAAAGCCGTAGGACAGCTCTCCCTCCGTAGGACAGACTTATAGCTAGGAAGCAGTGTGCAAACATAAGCTACATTGCCTGGCCCCCTTTGTCACCAGGTACAAAGTTCTCATGTGACTGGTCCTCACAGAGGCAATGTGAGCGGGTGTGTGGCATCTTGGGGCCAAGGCCTTTAAGAAGTAGGTGTGCCTCCTCCATCTCCTCCACCAGCTTGCTGCAGATACTTAGGAGTAGAAGATAATGGAGCCACACATGAAAGGAGCCTCGGTCTCTAGCTATCACATTGAGGAAGGCCACCTTGCAGCTAGGGACACCTACCAGGCACCACAACTTGAGCAAGAACTAAATTCTAGAGTGTTGGCATCATAATACGTCTTGGGTCTATTTGTTACTGGAACCTAGGTGACCTTAACTAATATAGTCCCGCCAAATGTCTAGTGAATGCGTTAATAAAAGAAGACACTAAGATCACATATTCTGCCACTGCATCAGAGTTTACAGAGGTTGAGCAGGAAAGATAAATACATCTTGTGAGAGGAACTATTATAGAGGTCTGTGCCTAGCTGTTTTCAAAATGTCCATTGAGTTTGTTATTGAAAAAACCAACTCATTTTAACCTTCTGTTTATGGAGCAATATTTCATAGGCTAAAACCTTATACAAATTAGTTGCTGGAGAAAGAAATAGAAATATTGCTATAGAAATTTGAAATAGAAATATTGCTATAGAAATATGAAATAGAAATATGCAAACCGCAACTGCCATTAGGAATGCCAGAGCCATTCAGATAAGCAAAACTAACTGATGCAACCAGGGGCCGACCATTCATGAGCCCATGCAATGGTGTAGATAGCTCAGTCCTCTTCTCCAATAAGAAATGTCCCAGAGATTAGGTGTTTTGAGATCCAGCTAAACTGAAGTTCCAGTGCCAGGGCAGCTAGCAACGCTATCCTAACAGTAAATGAAGGGGAGCTGAATCGGGATGGTTAACATGTGCCTTTCATGGCATTCTTCTTTTACCGGGAGGATGGCTTAATGTCTACCTGTGACCAGTGGTCCCTTATATGGGAAATTTGTTTATACTGGCAGATGCCCTTGTCTGACCATGGCTCTGGTCCTGGGAGCCTGACCTGTGTTCTCCCTGGCACCCAAGGGGAAAACTTAGCCTGGGGCAGCCCCTGGTCCTTCAGATGGAAGGCACAAATTCAATACACCACCACAGTAGGGAACAAATTAAAAGGTTTTTACCTACAGATTCTAGGCAACGAGAGTGCAATGAGCTGGGAGGGCAGTCCTCTGTCCCTGGGTCACCAGTGGCAGGAATGAAGGGTCAGGCAGAGGCATGAACAGCATGCTGCAACCAGCAGTGCAGAAAGTACCTGGCCTGTGGTGGTTTGACTTCCAGTTTCTGGACTTTACTGTGGTACAAAAGCCATGTGCATTCAGTAGAAACTACTTCAAGGACCCATACAGCCATTCTGTTTTTCACTTTCAGTACCGTGTTCAATAAATTACATGAGACATTCAATGCTTATTATAAAATAGGTCTTGTGTTAGGTGATTTTCCCCAACTCTGGGCTAACGTAAGTGTTCTGAGTGTGATGAAGATAGGCTAGGCTGAGCTATGATGTTCTGTAGGTTAGGTGTATACTTAGGGGATTTTCAACTTATGATGGGCTGATTGGGACATAGCCCCATCGTAAGTCAAGAAGCATCTGTATAAAGGAATAGGGCATGGGTCACTTTAAGTTCACTGGCAAATGTCTGAATGGGTAGTTTAAAGGAAGTGTCGGGAAAGTAGGGAGCCCAGCCTGCTAGGCGGGAGAGATGCTTCTAAGTGTTTATCTCTGGCCATTGGCTTAAACCATTTGGGTGTGGAGTAGAACTGGAAACTGTGTCAGGGGTGACTGAGCCTTGCTTCTGGTCTGATAAAGTTAAACTTCTATTCAAAATGGAGGCCAAGGCCACATAAAATAAGAACTCATTACATGAGGGCATTAAGTACTTTTATTTAGTACAGTACCCCCAGAGCAAAGTCCCTGCCTGGTAGCTAAACTGCAGCTATAAATTCTGTGAAGCGTGGTAGGTTTGGCTACAAAATTCTGAAAAACCCACTAGGCTTGATTGCAAATTCTTGGAAGTCCATTTATTCCCAAAGCTGTGATGAACAATGAATGCAGAAATCTTAGTGCCTTCTTACTGAATTTTAAAGGCACAATTTAGCATTGCCCCTCAAATACCTGTGTATTTGTATTATGGAAAAGCAGTGATCCAAAGATTTATTCAACTAGGTGCAAAAGAGGAAGGATTTATTGTATAACTGCTCTACTCAAAGCCATATCTCCTAAGCACTATGGCTGGCAGGCACCACCTCTGCCATCATAGCTGAGGAGGTATGTGCCTGCCTGCTCTCTGCCTGAACCCCTACCAGCAGACAGATGAGTGTAAATCACAATCATTCCAAATAGCTCAAGATTTTCATCAAACAATGCGATCATTGTCATGAAAAGTAAATCTAGCTGACATTTATCCTGAGTATTTAATTAGTAGGAATTACCCAGTAAGACATGACGGGTGGTGGGGCGTGTGCTGGTATTTTCCCTTCCCCAGGTAAAGGCACGTGTGTGTGTGTGTGTGTGTGTGTGTTTCAGTTGCATCCTATTCCAAAGCTTGGAGAGAGTTTCTGAAACATAGTATCCCCATGGCTAAAAACAAGGATTTGTGTGTAGCTGAATCCATTTGCCCTTCTTGGAGATTGCAAGGAGGTGATGAAGGAGGAGATACCAGCCACATCGTGTCCCCTCTAAACCCCCTCTGGCTTTCAGAACTGATCTCCAAGCAGACTGTGCCCTCAAGCTTCTGTGCTTGGGCATGGGCATAGAATGCTTTTCCCTGATAACAGGTGAGGAGCATAAAAATAAATGAATGTGTCCCCACAATGCATCGGTTGCCGGCACCCCAGATGCTCGGAAGTTGGGATACACCTTCGTCATTGTCTCCAGGTGTGTTCCCCAGAAGGACAGCAGGCAGAGGGGCTGTCAGGCAGCAGCATTCAGCATGCAAATTCTCCCACTGTGCCCTTGGAGGTCAGACAGTATCTCAGTTAAAGGAAGGGCAGCGTGATCCTAACTGCCTTCTGTGGGTCAGTCTCTAAGCCATCCTCTGCCACTGCCAGAGCATCTTTCTAAAGCACAAATCTCCCCTTGTCACTCCCCTGCTGAGGTTGACTGCGTTGACTCCCTGCACCTTCTGGATAAAGTCCATCCCCTTAGCAGATGCACAAGCCTTTTTTTTTTTCCTTTTTGTAATCAACTTTATTGAGGTACAATTTACACACAATAAAATGCACTGATGTCCCAAGTATAGTTCAGTGAATGTTGACAAATGGATTTATCTGTGGAACCTCTGCCACCGTGATCAGGATCTAGTACAATTTGCTCACACCCTTTCATTTCCGTCCCCTCCCCTTGTTTCCAGCCCCTGGAAAGTATTGGTCTACTTACTGTTGCTGTACTTTTGTCATTTAAAAATTTTTTTTGTTTTAGAATTTCACATAAATGAATCATAGAGTATGTAGTAGTCTGGCTTCTTCTCACCTATAAAGCTTTTGATATTTATTCATGATGTGTATATCAGATGTTTGTTCTTTTTTTGTTTATTTTTTTGGCTGATGAGTATTTCATTGTGGGGACATAATCACAATTAGTCTATCCTTTCACCAGTTGCTGGACATTTGTGTTATTTTCCAGTTTTTTATGTTCTGAATAAAGCTGCCAGGAACATTCATGTACATGTCTCTGTGAGCATTTTTTTTTTTTTTTTTAAAGAGGCAGGGCCTCATTCTGTTGTCCAAACTGGAATGCAGTGGCCTGATTATAGCTCATTGCAGCCTGGAACATCTGGGCTCGAGCGATCCCCTTACCTCAGCCTCCCAAGTGGCTGAGACTACAGGCACAGGCCACCACGTCCAGCTAATTTTTAAATATTTTTGTAGAGATGAGGTCTTACTATGTTTTCCAGGCTGGTCTCAAACTGTTGGTCTCAAGCAATCCTCTGGCCTTAGCCTCCCAAAGTGGTGGGATTACAGGCGTGAGCCACTGAGCCCAGCAGTAAGCACGTGTTTTAATTCCCCTCGGGTAAACACCATTCCTGTATTGTATAGAAGTATATGTTTAACTTTAGAAGACTGTTGCAAACTGGTTTCCATGGTGACTGCAGCATTGTACAGTCCCTCTACTAGTGCTTGAGAGTTCTGGTTGTTTCATATCCTCATCAACAGCTGGTATGGTCCATCTTTTAATTTTAGCCACTCTGGTGAATTACACAAGGCCCTGAAGCCCACCTGCAAGCGTATTGCCCTTTTCTTCAGGTGGCCCCTCCTCTCCAGTCTCATGGGTGAGTGCTCACTTTCAAGTCACCAGCCTTCCTGTGTGAGGCCCCTGCCCTTCTCAAGCTGCACTGGCACCCTAGAGCGGGCACCAGCAGTACCTGTGCACACCCATGCTTATAGTGTGGCTGTTGCTGTCTTTGCCTGTCTTCACCTCTCAACTCCAAGTTCAGTGGCAGGAGTGGGGAGAGGCAGGAAGTTTCCACGTATTTGAATCCCAGTACCACATCTCTACAAAAACTAAACAAAACTAGCCAAGTGTAGTGGTGCACACCTGTGGTCCCAGCTACTTGGGAGGCTGAGGTGGGAGGACTGCTTGAGCCCAGGAGATCAAGGCTGCAGTGAGCTGAGATTGCACCACTGCACTCTAACCTGGGTGACAGAGTGAGACCCTGTCTCAAAAAAAAAAAAAAAAAAAAAAAAGAAAACACATGAATCTCACAACTTTAAGGTGTCTTCTAATTGATGGGACTCATTTCCTATTAAAATGTGCACTCCACCATTCTTCAAATAATGGATGTGTGCAGATCTCTCCATGGATGCTCTGGCCTTCATTTGCAGAAAAGCCGATGATCCATCCAGCCACAGACTAGGAACCAGCAACACTGAGCAGGCCTTAGCAGGACTGAAGTTTTGGCTTTATGCACTCTGCATCCACCAAAGCCCTTTGCTCATTTAAAGGTGGATATCACTCACTGTGTGCGAATGCTCTGCCGAGGTCCCGAGGGTCTGTGGAAGACTCCAGGGAAGGGGGAATGAGGGGAAAATGATCAGTAAAAGCTGTAGGGAGGAGGTGTGATTGGAGAGGATGCTGAAGGAATGGCAGCAGCTGCATGGATGGAGAGATAGGGGAAAGATGTTCCTGGTGGCAGAGTTCATGCTCATGGAACTGAAAGGTGATGTTAATCACTAGTTTAGGCGACAGCATGGTTACAGCAGAGGGTCCCTGTTGGAGAACTGTGGCACGTTTATTAGAGGGGCCTGTGACCAACTCAGGGAGGCTCTAGAATGTTTGAGGGAGGACACTGAATTCTGCCTTACAGGCCAGGGGGGCTGGGGGGCAGGTGGGGGCAGAGCCATTCACCTATTTTTAATGATGAGCTCAATATTTTAGAAAAAGATGTCCATAACTAAATGGGAGAAAGGGCAGGGAGCCTGAGCCAGCTCAGAAGCCATCTTAGACATCTGAGCTAGCCAGTGTCAGCTATCTGTGCCCTTAGACCCCCCAGAAATGGGTCACACCTTTAGCAACTGTCCTGTTCATCACTCTACAAGAATGTTTCCTCAGGATGCTCACAGCTGCCATGCGGCCTCTCAGGTTGGATGGCTTTCTCTCTACCCTGGCCCCACCACCGATGGAGCAAAGCTATGGTGTGGCAAGTCTAGTTTTATTTCACCACACTCGATATCCATCAGATAAGAAAAATGAACACTGGCATAATGATTTAGAATTTGCTAGATATCTGGCAGTTCCTAGGTACCTGGGAACCATGACTGTCACTAGGCATCTTGTAAAATTATGAGTATGACCATCCAAGACTACTCTATGTATGCAGGTCAGCGGACCCTTGAGGGGATAATTTGTGCAAAGTTCTACTTAGTGGTTCACAGCTTCTTTTGGTAGAAGTGGTACAAGCCCCCTGGGACTTGGCATGGGGGCTGAATGGGGTGAAAGTGGGTCATTTCAATGGAAAAGACAAGTCGTGCCTTCTACACCATTGCCTTTTTTTTTTTTTTTTAATTTTTTTTTGAGACAGGGTCCGCTCTGTTGCCCAGGCTGGAGTGCAGTGGCATGATCATAGCTGGAGTGTAGTGGCATGGTCATGGCTCACTCTAGTCTAGAACACCAGAGCTCAAGCTGTCCTCCTGCCTCAGCCTCCCAAGTAGCTGGGCTACAGGCATGTGCCACCACGCCTGGCTAATTTTTTTTATTTTCATAGAAACAGGATCTTGCTACGTTGCCCAAGCTGTTTTCAAACTCCTGTCCTCAAGAAATCCTCCCACCTTGGCCTCCCAAAGGGCTGGGATTACAGGTATGAGCCACTGTGGCTGGCCAACTTTTGCATTTTTATCTATTTTCAAAAGACACAAACTGCCTTTCAGAACTGGCCATATTCCCAGGGAAGAGTCACTTCACATCTCACAGTAGAAACACCCTACCTGAGGGTCCTGTGTGCAGAACATTCTGCAAAGACCCCCACAAAGGCCAGGTGGGCTTTGCTGCAGGCTTAGACAGTGGACACAGCCTGCAGCTGCGGCCGGGGCAGCACTGAGTTTTTAAAATTTTGATGGGCATTCCCAGCATTGCCCTTTGCGTTTAAACTATTAGAGCCAATATAAAACACTATAAATTCAAATAAACTTGAAAGGATTCATAGGCTATACATGGCTCCAGAGTCCCTACACAGAATCCTGTGGCCAGAGGGGCCTCTGTCTGGTCCTTGCGGTGGGGACTGTTTAATGTCCTGGTGAGGTTCTCAAGGGCGGGGGTGCAGCCTCAGACCAGGACTCGAATGGACTAGAAAGTCTTTCTTCTCCCTCTCCGCTTCACTGCCCCAGCCTATTTTTCTCTCCTGTCTTTACTTGGAATGGAAAACAGCTGGCCAACCTCCTTCCTCCTTGAAGGTGGTTTTTGAACTCTGCCCTTTCTCATTTCCACCCACAGGCTTTGCCCCTTGTCACTTACTGGGCATCTGAGGTACCACATCAGCATGAAAACTCATTACCTGCCCACCTGGTTCCGCTGCCTCAGCTCCTTCTTGGAGGCAGGTGGCCTCTACAGGATGAATATGTTTAAAAGAAAAAAGGAAAAAAAAGAAAAAAAACACTTCTTGTGTGTTGTTAGACTGGCTTCTTATTAGAGACACAATCCTCATTTCAGCCATGTATATTTAAGCCACACAAAGGAGCTCATGAATGGAAACATCTTTTTGTCAGGAATTGTCAGAGGCAGTGATTGAAAAACTGTAAGCTGCCAGGGGAATTGATCAGCCAGCTCGGGGAGACATCAGTATTGCTTAGTTACAGGCAGACGGTGTTTCCATTTTGCTTAGTCACACATATGCAGAGGCATTTCCTCTTTCCACATGGAAGAAGTCCTGCGTGGGGGAGTAGGTTCCATGTAGGGAGCCAGGGGTGCCAAGGGCTGTTGGGCAGAGACCCTGCCCCTAGGGGCACACTGGCCTGGCTGTGGGAGCTGACTTGGGGAGGCATGTGTGTGGAATAGTGACAACCAGCAAGCTCAGGAAGAAACCACCTGGCACTTAGTGGTGCCACAGTGATCAGTGACAACATTCAGGTCTGGCACAGATGTCTGGGAAAAACTTTGGGGCCATGAAAGAATAATTCTGAATGTAATCCTCAAATTAAGTATCAATTTCTGCCAGGTGCCGTGGCTCACACCTGTAATCCCAGCTCTTTGGGAGGCCCAGCTGGGAGGATCACTTGAGGCCAGGAGTTCAAGACCAGCCTGGGTAATATAGCAAGATCCCATCTCTACAAATTTAAAAAAAAATTTAGCCAGGTATGGTGGCGTGCATCTATAGTCCCAGTTACTCTGGAGGCTGAGGCAGGAGGATCATTTGAGCCCAGGAGTTTGAGGCTGCAGTGAGCTTTGATCACTCCACTGTACTCCAGTCTGGGTGACAGAATAAGACCCTATCTCTAATTAAAAAGATACACAAATTAAAACATTAATTTCATTGGGAGGCTGAGGCAGGAGGATTGCTTGAACCCAGGAGTCTGAGGCTGCAGTGAGCTATGATTGCACCACTGTCACCTGGGTGACAGAGTGAGACTCCATATCTTTAAAAAATACTGACTTCAGTGACTTTGGATTAATTAGTTTCATTTCCCTTATATCCCTCTCACATTTTGGAGAGAGAAATATAGAAAAAGAAGAGAGAAAAGAGGGGAGAGAGGGATAAAAGTTCTCAGACATTGGTGAAGTAACTGAAAGACTACAGGGTGAGATTGAATGCTGAGAAATGCGTTTGTCCCAGGTCATTTAAGTTGTTAAAATCGACTGTCACTGGATAGTAAAGAAAGAGCTGTTTAAAATTTGGCAGCTTGATAGACTTTTTAAAAAGCCTCTTTTGCAAGGTTGACTTTAACATAAATCTTGAGCAAGCATAACATGTAAACCACCACTCAGGGCCATTACAGTTATGTTAAGGTTTTTATTTTCTCTCACCAGCGGGATTTCTCTCTCCACTGGTATTATATGTGCCTGCCAAAACCATATAAAAAGGCTTCATGGAGAAAAGTTTCCAGTGCCAGAAGCCAATCCAGTTTTTTCCCAGATCTGAAGTTTAACACCGGGCCTGGAAACTGTTAGGAAATAGATGTTACAAAAGATGCAGAGTGAGGGAAGCAGGGAGGGAAGATGAATGAATTCAGTGTCCAGTGTTCCCAGGCTTCAGGGCAAAGGATGCAGATGCTTCAATTCATTACTGCGAGAGCTGAAGGGAGACAGAAGTTTGTGGTGTTTTTCAGTGACATTTATCTGCTCATCTGTCAGGAGTTTCTTTCTGTCAACAGGGATAAGCTGTTAAAAAACAAAACCACATGCAACCCTGCAGCTCACAATAATCAGTATGTACCTTGGCACTTTTCACACATATTTATGCCAACACAAGTCATCTCGTTTCCTCTCTCCCTCTTAAAATTCGGAATTACAGAGAGGACTATACGAAAAAAATGACTGTCTGTAGTAAACAGCTTTGGTGAAACACACACGTACACACACACACACATCCTTCCTGTGGCATTTAGACTAAAACCAACCTGTCTAGAGCTGACAGTCATATTTTTATATTGTGACATGGGCTACATATTCAGGACCATCGAGATAGATAAGAATTTTGAAGGCCCCCGTGATTCTACTGAGGGAGGAAGGCTTTGTTTGGCTCCAGGCTCTGTTCTCAGGACAATGGGCTGTGAGTGATATATGCAAATGTGTCCTTTTCCCATTACTGGAAGTGACCTTTATTATTAGATTGGAATAGCAACATCAATTCTTGGGTTAATACGACTTACTGGCCTAAAGGGAGGGAACATGTTCTCCTAGCAAGATTTAAAAACTGAGAATTAGGTACAATTCTTGCCTTCACCGTAGCTAGAGGATCCTAGTGTGACGTTGGAGAAATGCGTTACCTTTGTGTGTCTCATTTGCTCTGTTTGGAGAGGGAAACCACCTCTCCCAGGAGCATTATGAGTCTTTATTAAGGGTTTCCCAAAAAAGCTGGAAGAGACTGATTCCTACAGAACAATATTTGGATTACTTTAAGCCCCACTGCCATGGAGAAGGCCAGATTCAGAGAAAAGCATGTCAGTAAAAATCATTATTGATGAAGTCAACAGTTACTGCTTATTGGCAAGATGGTCCTGTTGCAACTAAATAGAGAAAGCACAAGAAGGTAATTTCCCTGATGGGATGGTGTTGCCTTGCCAAGCAAACTACTACTATCCCTAGCCATCCGGTAAGCCGGCATCATGAGGCCTTTAACAATGAGTCTAAGTATCATTTAAGTGCTCTTTTCAGACTCCAATCTTGGTTATTTAATTATTTGGAGATGGAGCCTTACTCTGTTGCCCAGGCTGGAGTGCAGTGGTGAGATCTTGGCTCATTGCAACCTCTGCCTCCTGGGTTCAAGTGATTCTCCTGCCTCAGCCTCCTGAATAGCTGGGATTACAGGCACCCACCACCATGCCTGGCTAATTGTTTGTTTGTTTGTTTGTTTGTTTTTGTTTTGTATTTCTTAGTAGAGGTGGTCTTTCACCATGTTGGCCAAGCTGGGTCTTGAACTCATGACCTTAGATGATCCGCCTGCCTTGGTCTCCCAAAGTGCTGCGGTTACAGGTGTGAGCCACCATGCCCGGCCTCATCTTAGTTATTTATTTGCCCCATGATAACACTTTACATTTTAAAAATGCCTTAAAGTAACCTGATCAGTTTTTCCAAGTCAAAATATATTAAGAGGCAGGGAGAAAAAGACTAACCTTAAAGACAAAAAGGCAAGTTAGTGTGTACTGACAAGTAACTCGGAGTCACTGGCAAAGTGAGCACAGATGAATGGGGTACACTTTTTAGGAGTCTGGGATTTCAGAAGAAGCAAATTAAAAGTAGTGATGTCATTGAAAGGAAGAAAGCACTGGCCACTGTTAGAGGAGGGTTGGGACACTTTAAGTCAAAAAACAAAACAAACAAAAGTAAAGACAAGGTCTGCAACTGTGTGAACGTTTACGCAGTGTGCCCTCATGGTCTACAGATAAACTGCTGTTTTAAAGCTCACTTGAAGTGTGTGTACCATCAAAAGAAGTTAAGATATCTCTTTGCTAAAATATCCTTCTATGTAAAAGAGGCATTTTTGGCTGGGTTTCCCATCCTTTGGGTTAAAATGATTAAGGATGTAATTGCTTAGGAAGTAATCCTATTATTTCAGATTTCATGCATAATAAATCTTTTTTCCTAATTTGAGGAATTATGAAGGGAAAATGAGATTCTCTGGTACATTTATTTTTGAAAGAACACTTGATAGATGTTGGAACTTCTAAGCAGCTCTGGTCAGGAAGAGGGTCTTAGCACCGGATTGAGAATTCCGTCTTGCAGGGTGAATATGTGAAACCCACGTGACAGTCAAATGAGGTGATGTCTACTTTTGGTTTAGAGCATAACATCACCATAAAAACCTGACTTTTTAGAAGCAGGGCATAAAGGAATACTCTGTTTCATTAAAACCTCTAATATTACTCATGGGAAGTTGGGCATTTGAGCAAATATCTTGTCTTAAGCATTTAATAGTAAATTTGCACACCTAAGCATTTAACAGTAAATTTGCACACCTGTGAGAAGTTTGGGGAAACAGGGCCTGCCTTTATTTCATGGTTTTGGTCACAAATAACCAGACAAGAAGGTGATTCTAAACAGAGGAGAAGCAAAGGATGGATGGGTCAGGGGAGGTGTTGGATGAATAGAGGAATTGCAAGTATCTCAGAGCTCCCAGTACCTAGGGCAGACACTAATAAAGATTTGCTGCATAGATGGATGACTGGACAGACAGAGTGAAAGGTTTTGTGGCCTCAAAGAAAGGTCAGTCACTGCTTTTTCTTGTAGATTCTCTTCTCTTCCCCCATGATTGGGAAGTGGGGACTTCTGATTAAGTAGATTAATATGCCCTAAATGAACTACTTAATGTCAAAAAAAAAGTGTTCAAAGGCCTTAATAACATTCACACCACACAGACCAAGCCAACCATGATTTATGTGGCTCTTTGGTGAGTCATAAAGCCCTGAGGACACTGCAGTGCCTGGGTGTCATTTATCACCACGCAGCTTAGCAAAAATATTCTGCGAACTCTTGTTTTCAGAAAACTTTGATTCTGGAGGACTAGTAATTTCTTTTATTTACATTTTAATTTTTATTTTTAGATGATGAAACATGCTGTTCTTTATACTTGAAATTTTGGCAAGAGTATTTTGCATGTTGCGGGCGTGGACACCAGCGTCGACCTTTGTGGATGGGTTTGGCCTTTGCTAAGTGGGATTCTCCTTGGGGGTCTGCCAGGGCTCTGTGGGAAAGGGACCCTCTGTAAGTGAGAAGATTTAAGCCACAAACAATAAAATGGAGGTTTTGGAATTTGTGTTTTGAGTTTTTTCTTTGTAACTTTTGCTTTATAGTTTAATGGGATAAACATCCTTTTTTCTTATGCCTTTTAAACTTCTTCATTGCTTCTCAAAAATATTTTTAGGAAGTTTTTTTTTTTTTGGTTGGTTGGTTTTTTAGAGATGGGATCTCACTATGTTGCCCAGGCTGGACTCAAAACTCCTGAGCTCAAGGGATCCTCCTGCATCAGCCTCCCAAATAGCTGGGACTACAGGTGTGCTACATCATGACCAGGAAGTTTGTATTATTTGACTTTTATAATTTAGTGAAATATCTAAGGATAATTTATTCACAACATCCAAGAAGCTGGATGTTCACACAAGAATTCTTCCTACCCCTCATGTCTGTCTCTCCCTAAGATAGAGCAGGCCCATCAATATGGTTTCCTTGAATTCCTATTTGAACACAGTTTATTTTTCCTGAGTTGTATAATAGGTCTTCAAAAGAACACTCCAACAGAGGATCTGCACACATTTTACCTTTAGAGAAAAATCAGAGTGGAAGCCAATACCCAGAAAAGGTTTTAGGAAGATATTGAGCAAGTGGCTAGATGTTAGATGATGAGGCAACATGAGAATGAAGAAAACCATATCTTGGGTGTTGTTAAGACAGCTTCAGATAAAACTCTCATTCTGACAGAAAACCCATCAGCAATGTGTACATCAGGTCCTGGGAAGCTGTTTTTCTGTCACTGGAGGTGAGAGTCTCTAACACGATCTGCCTGGGAGAAACTCCTGTTGGAAAGCTGGCGGGAGGCTGAACAGTCAGCTAGAATGCCTTGCCTGCCCTGTTTTCTCTTCCTTTTTGTCAGAGCCCAGGCTTCCTGAGGAATTCCATTGGTTCCATAAAGTTATAATCTTCTCATCAGTATGTTGCTTTCTGTTACTGCTGAAAAGACATTACTCCCTCTATGGTACGATCGGATTCTACTTAGTGACGAACCTTGGAACCTAACTTTGTCTTACATACAAATCAAATCATAATATCCAAACATTGACCTTGGGCTGACATTAGAGTAGAAATGGCTGACCTTGCTCTGAAACATCATATGAGATAGAAGAAAGGAAGTTTAAAAGAAAGAATGAGAGGGAAGGACAATGTTCTGAAAATATGGTTCATAAATAGGAAGGAACAAAAATGAGGCATAAAGACAGAGCACTGACGTATCTATAACTCTATAGCATCTGTGATATCATACCCGTCTATAAGGCAGTTGGTTGTATGAACATGGATTCCATTATTCCGTCTAATAGGAAAACCTTATGAATACCCACAGTCCTGAATGGATGTGCTACGTCCTAAAACTAGTGCATAATATAAGCTATCTCAGGTAATCACTAAAACAACCATGTAATGTGGAAACTGAATCTCTGAAGCCTTCCCAGGGTCATGCTGCAAGGACTGGGATTCAACTTCAGGTTTAAAGGAGTTTAAAGTCTGTGCTTTCCTTACTATGGGATATACACGGACAGACATGAGGCTTTGCACTTGGAATCTGGAGTATGTTGGGAAGACACATATCTATCTATAGGCAGCAAGCAGAGGCCAGAGGCCCAGACCCTTAGTGAGAGGGTGCCCCCAGTCCTCCCGTGCTGGCATGGTGTTGCAGTTGTCTTCCAAGCTAGCCTGTAAACTGCCATAGTTCGTTGACTTTTTACAATGGCAGCGGCTCTCACAAGGCTTAACCCATAGTAGGAACCCAATAAAAGTTTGCTCAATGAGATTATGACATAAATTCTGTATAATCAAGTCTTGGAAGTCTGCCCTGTCTGTTCATCTAGAGATCTTGTTTCTTGGCAGCATTGACTCTGTGGCAGCCCTGGTTTATGGGCGTCTGGGACACCTACTCTGATGGCCCAACCCAGCCTGCCCACGCAGCCCGCTCGCTTCCTCTGCTGTCTGTTAGAGCTGCTCCCAGCACTAACGTCGGGGCTGCTGTTGACATCTGATTCACACGTCTCGATTGTTTTTGCCCCTGTGAGAATTATGGTTGGGGAATAACAAATAAATGAAAATAAGTGAGAAAATAAAAATGAGAAAGAAGAGTCAAGTGGGGGAGATTCAACATCCTCTTTTGTGCAAGTAAAGTTGTAAGTGCTGAGTGGACATTTGCTCAAAGAATAATGAGGAGGTGAGTCGACATCTGGTACCATCACTGACGCTCATGATTCAATTCAGCCATGGTAATGTCCAGCCAATCAACCAATCATCACCCGGGTTGATTTATGAGATCTGCTTCAGGGTGCTGAGAAGGTGGGAGTGAGAATTAACTCATTGTTCTCTCTGCTTAACACACAGGCAGAGATTTCCAGGAGCAAAACCACCAGAAGGAACGAGAGTTAATCACGGGTTTGGCCTGCTTTGTGGACATCTTCCTGTCCTCTCTTCTTTTTGAGAGTCCTTTGAAGCATCAACAGTTGGCCATTTCCCCTATCACAGAGCAGGCTCCGAGAAATCACACCTTGGAGGGAATGCAGCCTCTAGAGATGGGCAGTCCAGGAAACTTCCAGGCTCCCTGGACCATTGAACCTCACTGTCTTCCTTATTTTGATGGAAAGAAATTCCCAGAACAAGGGAGATAGTGAGTGCTCCAAGTGATGACAAATAACATTTTAAAAGTCAAAGGTCTTTCCCGCGATTTCAATATCATCACTTTTTTAAAGAGTTGTGATTTAATTTGTATTCTGAACTAGGTAAATAACATGCAAAAGGTACAAAAGGATACATAGTGGAGAGGAAGTCTCCTTCCCACCTGTTTCCTTCCCCTCCCCGGGGGCAATCACTGAAACTGGTTTCCTGTGTTTTCTCCCCCAGATACTCTCTGTATCTACAGTCTGTATGTCTATGTATATGTCTGAAACACACATGGACTTGTCCTCTATACACTTTGGCACCATGGTGTTTTTGTTTTTTTTTTTTTACCCTCACTTTTTGGTTAATTTTGGATACATCATTCTAACATGTAACACTAAAATTTGCATCCTCACATTTTTTTTTCTTTTTTTTATTGTCCAATATGGAGTCTTGTTTTGAGGCCCAGGCTTGAGTGCAGTGGTGCAATCTCGGCTCACTGCAACCTCTGCCTTCTGGGTTCAAGCGATTCTCCTGCCTTAGCCTCCTGAGTAGCTGGGTCTACGGGCATGTGCCACAATGCTTGGCTAATTTTTGGCATTTTTAGTAGAGATGGGGTTTCACCATGTTAGCTAGGTTGGTCATGAACTCCTGACCTCAAGCAATCTGCCCGCCTCGGCCTTCCAAAGTGCTGGGATTACAGGCGTGAGCCAGTGCACCCGGCCCATCCCCATTCTTTTTAAGGACTGTGTGGTTGTCCCTTTCTTGGATAACATCTCATTTATTTAACAGTCCTCTTCTACCAGACATGGAAGTTGCTTTCCACATTTACTATTACAAACAGCGCTTCAGTGAATGTGCAGACATTATTTCACATGTGTTTGAGTGTGTATGTCAGATACATTCCTATCAGAGGAATTGCCATGTCAAGGGAGTAAACTGAGTACCATCATTTGCAGACATGATCCAGTGTATGCTGCTTCATCATGTTCAGCCTTCTAATACTCTTGGCCTTCAACATTTTGTTTTTTTAATTATACAGGGTCCTGCTCGGTTGTCCAGGCTGGAGTGCAGTGGCACAGGGCTCACTGCAGCCTCAACCTCCTGGGCTCCAGTGAGTATCCTGCCTCAGCCTCCTGGCTAATTTTTTAATTTTTATTTTTTTTATTTTTATTTTTTATACTTTAAGTTCTGGGGTACACGTGCACAACATGCAGGTTTGTTACACCCATCAACTTGTCATTTACATTAGGTATTTCTCCTAATTCTATCCGTCCCCAAACCCCCCACCCCCTGACAGGCCCCAGTGTGTGATGGTCCCCTCCCTGTGTCTATGTGTTCTCATTGTTCAACTCTCACTTATGAGTGAAAACATGTAGTGTTTGGTTTTCTGTTCCTGTGTTACTTTGCTGAAAATGATGGTTTCCATTTTCATCCATGTCCCTGCAAAGGCCATGAACTCATCCTTTTTTATGGCTGCATAGTATTCTGTGGTGTATATGTGCCACATTTTCTTTATCCAGTCTATCATTTTTGGGCATTTGGGTGGGTTCCAAGAATTTGCTATTGTGAACAGTGCTGCAATAAACATGCATGTATATGTGTCTTTATAGTAGAATGATTTATAATCCTTTGGGTATATACTCAGTAACAGGATTGCTGGGTCAAATGGTATTTCTAGTTCTAGATCCTTGAGGAGTTGCTACACTGTCATCCACAATAGTTGAACTAATTTACACTCATACAAACAGTGTAAAAGCATTCCTGCTTCTCCACATCCTCTCCAGCACCTGTTGTTTCCCTGACTTTTTAATGATCGCCATTCTAACTGGTGTGAGATGGTATCTCATTGTGGTTTTGATTTGCATTTCTGTAATGACCAGTGATGATGAACATTTTTTTCGTAAGTTTGTTGGCTGCATAAATGTCTTCTTTTGAGAAGTGTCTGTTCATATCCTTCACCCACTTTTTGATGGGGTTGTTTTTTCCTTGTAAATTTGTTTAAGTTCTTTGTAGATTCTGGATATTAGCCCTTTGTCAGATGGGTAGATTGCAAAACTTTTCTCCGATTCTGTAGGTTGCCTGTTTACTCTGATAGTTTCTTTTGCTGTGCAGAAGCTCTTTAGTTTAATTAGATCCCATTTGTCTATTTTGGCTTTTGTTGCCATTGCTATTGCTGTTTTAGTCATGAAGACCTTGCCCATGCCTATGTCCTGAATGGTATTGCCTAGGATTTTTTCTAGGGTGTTTGTGGTTTTGGGTTTTACATTTAAGTCTTTAATCCATCTTGAGTTAATTTTTGTATAAGGTGTAAAGAAGAGATCTTTCAGCTTTCTGCATATGGCTAGCCAGTTTTCCCAGCACCATTTATTAAATAGGGAATCCTTTCCCCATTGCTTGTTTTTGTCAGGTTTGTCAAAGATCAGATGGTTGTAGATGTGTGGTGTTATTTCTGAGGCCTCTGTTCTGTTCCATTGGTCTATATTTCTGTTTTGCTACCAGTACCATGCTGTTTTGGTTACTGTAGCCTTGTAGTATAGTTTCAAGTCAGGTAGCATGAAACCTCCATCTTTGTTCTTTATGCTTAGGATTGTCTTGACTATGTAAGCTCTTTTTTGGTTCTATATGAAATTTAAAATAATTTTTTCCAATTCTGTGAAGAAAGTCTGTGGTACCTTGATGGGGATAGCATTGAATCTATAAATTACTTTGGGCCGTATGACCATTTTCACAATATTGATTCTTCCTATCCATGAGCATGGAATATTCTTGCATTTGTTTGTGTCCTCTTTTATTGTGTCCTCTTTTATTTCCTTGAGCAGTGGTTTGTAGTTTTCCATGAAGAGGTCCTTCATATCCCTTGTGAATCGTATTCCTAGGTATTTTATTCTCTTTGTAGCAGTTGTGAATGGGAGTTCACTCATGATTTGGCTCTCTGTCTGTTATTGGTGTATAGAATGCTTGTGATTTTTGCACATTGATTTTTTATCCTGAGACTTTGTTGAAGTTGTTTATCAGCTTAAGGAGATTTGGGGCTGAGACGGTGGGGTTTTCTAAATATACAATCATGTCATCTGCAAACAGAGACGATTTGACTTCCTCTTTTCCTAATTGAATATGCTTTCTTTCTTTCTCTTGCCTGACTGCCCTGGCCAGAAATTCCAATACTATGTTGAATAGGAGTGGTGAGAGAGTGCATCCTTGTCTTGTGCCCATTTTTGAAGGGAATGCTTCCAGTTTGTGCCCATTCAGTATGATATTGGCTGTGGATTTGTCATAAATAGCTCTTATTATTTTGAGATATGTTCCATCACTACCTAGTTTATTGAGAACTTTTAGCATGAAGGGCTGTTGAATTTTGTCAAAGGCCTTTTCTGCATCTATTGAGATAATGTGGTTTTTGTCATTGGTTCAGTTTATGTGATGGATTATGTTTATTGATTTGTGTATGTTGAACCAGCCTTGCATCCCAGGGATGAAGCTGACTTGATCATGGTGGATAAGCTTTTTGATGTGCTGCTGGATTCAGTTTGCCAGTATTTTACTGAGGATTTTCACATCGATGTTCATCAGAGATGTTGACCTAAAATTTTCTTTTTATGTTGTGTGTCTGCCAGGTTTTGGAATCAGGATGATGCTGAACTCATAAAATGAGTTACGGAGGAGTCCTTCTTTTTCTATTGTTTGGAATAGTTTCAGAAGGAATGGCACTAGCTCGTCTTTGTACCCCTGGTAGAATTCGGCTGTGAATCCATCTGGTCCTGGGCTTTTTTTGGTTGGTAGGCTATTACTTATTGCTTCAATTTCAGAACCTACTATTGGTCTATTCAGAGATTCGACTTCTTCCTGGTTTAGTCTTGGGAGGGTATCTGTGTCCAGGAATTTATCCATTTCTTCTAGATTTTCTAGTTTATTTGTGTAGAGGTGTTTATAGTGTTTTCTGATGGTAGTTTGTATTTCTGTGGGCTCAGTGGTGATATCCCCTTTATCATTTTTATTGCATCTATTTGATTCTTCTCTCTTTTCATCTTTATTAGTCTTGCTAGTGGTCCATCTATTTTGTTAATCTTTTCAAAAAACCAGCTCCTGGATTCACTGATTTTTTGCAGGGTTTTTTGTGTCTCTATCTGCTTCAGGTCTACTCTGATCTTAGTTATTTCTTGTCTTCTGCTAGCTTTTGAATTTGTTTGCTCTTGCTTCTCTAGTTCTTTGTGATGTTAGGGTGTCAATTTTAGATGTTTTCTGCTTTCTCT
Organism: Theropithecus gelada; assembly: GCF_003255815.1. Classification (NCBI taxonomy): domain Eukaryota; kingdom Metazoa; phylum Chordata; class Mammalia; order Primates; family Cercopithecidae; genus Theropithecus; species Theropithecus gelada. The sequence continues at coordinate 27,340,268 of NC_037677.1, read as the reverse complement.
TGTGGGCATTTAGTGCTATAAATTTCCCTCTACACACTGATTTAAACGTGTCCCAGAGATTCTGGTATGTTGTGTCCTTTTTCTCATTGGTTTTAAAGAACATCTTTACTTCTGCCTTCATTTTGTTATTTACCCAGTAGTCATTCAGGAGTAGGCTGTTCATTCAGGAGTAGGTTTCCATGTAGCTGTGCAGTTTTGAGTGAGTTTCTTAATCCTGAGTTCTAATTTGATTGCACTGTCGTCTGAGAGACAGTTGGTTGTGATTTCTGTTCTTTTACATTTGCTGAGGAGTGTTTTACTTCCAATTATGTGGCCAATTTTAGAATAAGTGTGATGTGGTACTGCAAATAATGTATATTCTGTTGATTTGGTGTGGAGAGTTCTATAGATGTCTATTAGGTCTGCTTGGTCCAGAGCTGAGTTCAAGTCCTGGTTATACTTGTTTATTTTCTGTCTTGTTGATCTGTCTAATATTGACAGTGGGGTGTTAAAGTCTCCCACTATTATTGTGTGGGAGTCTAAGTCTCTCTGTAGGTCTCTAAGAACTTGCTTTACAAATCTGGGTGCTCCTCAATTGGGTGCATATATATTTAGGATAGTTAGTGCTTCTTGTTGCATTGATCCCTTTACCATTTTGTAATGCCCTTCTTTGTCTCTTTTGATCTTTGTTGGTTTAAAGTCTTCTTTATCAGAGACTAGGATTGCAACCCCTGCTTTTTTTTTTTTGTTTTCCATTTGCTTGGTAGATCTTCCTCCATCCCTTTATTTTGAGCCTATGTGTGTCTTTGCACATGAGATGGGTCTCCTGAATACAGCACACCAATGGGTCTTGACTCTATCCAATTTGCCAGTCTGTGTCTTTTAATTTGGGGTACTTAGCCCATTTACATTTAAGGTTAATATTGTTACATGGGAATTTGATCCTGTCATTATGATGTTAGCTGGTTATTTTGCCCGTTAGTTGATGCAGTTTCTTTATAGTGTTGATGGTCTTTACAATTTGGCATGTTTTTGCAGTGGCTTGTACCAGTTGTTCCTTTCCATGTTTAGCGCTTCCTTCAGGAGCTCTTGTAAAGCGTGCCTGATGGTGACAAAATCTCTCAGCATTTGCTTGTCTGTAAAGGATTTTATTTCTCCTTCACTTATGAAGCTTAGTTTGGCAGGATAGGAAATTCTGGGTTGAAAATTCTTTAAGAATGTTGAATATTGGCCCCTACTCTGTTCTGGCTTGTAGGGTTTCTGCCAAGAGATCCGCTGTTAGTCTGATGGGCTTCCCTTTGTGGGTAACCCGACCTTTCTCTCTGGCTGCCCTTAGCATTTTTTCCTTCATTTGAACCTTGGTGAATCTGATGATTATGTGTCTTTGGGTTGCTCTTTTCAAGGAATATCTTATTGGTGTTCTCTGTATTTCCTGAATTTGAATGTTAGCCTGCCTTGCTATGTTGGGGAAGTTTTCCTGGATAATATTCTGAGGAGTGTTTTCCAACGTGGTTCCATTCTCCTGTCACTTTCAGGTGCACCAATCAAATGTAGATTTGTTCTTTTCACATAGTCCCATATTTCTTGGAGGCTTTGTTTGTTTCTTTTCACTCTTTTTTCTCTTATCTTGTTTTCTTGCTTTATTTCATTAAGTTGATCTTCAATCACTGATATCCTTTCTTCCACTTGATTGATTTGGCTATTGAAGCTTGTGTGTATGCTTCACGAAGTTCTCATGCTGCATTTTTCAGCTCCATCAGGTCATTTATGTTCTCGTCTACACTGGTTATTCTAGTTAGCAATTAGTCTAACCTTTTTTCAAGGTTCTTAGCTTCCTTGCATTGGATTAGAACATGCTCCTTTAGCTCGGAAGAGTTTGTTCTCACCCACCTTCTGAAGCCTACTTCTGTCAATTCATCAAACTCATTCTCTGTCCAGTTTTGTTCCCTTGCTGGCAAGGAGTTGTGATCCTTTGGAGGAGAAGAGGCGTTCTGGTTTTTGGAATTTTCAGCCTTTCTGTGCTGGTTTTTCCCCATCTCTGTGGTTTTATCTACCTTTGGTCTTTGATGTTGGTGACCTACGGATGGGGTTTTGGTGTGGACATCCTTTTTGTTGATGCTATTCCTTTCTCTTTGTTAGTTTTCCTTCTAACAGGCCCCTCAGCTGCAGGTCTGTTGGAGTTTGCTGGAGGTCCACTCCAGACCCAGGTTTGCCTGGGTATCACCAGTGGAGGCAGCAGAACAGCAAATATTGCTGCCTGATCCTTCCTCTGGAAGCTTTGTCCCAGAGGGGCACCTGCCAGATACCAGCCAGAGTTCTCCTGTATGAGGTGTCTGGCAGCCCCTACTGGGAGGTGTCTCCCGGTCAGGCTACACGGGGGTCAGGGACCCACTTGAGGAGGTAGTCTATCCATTGTCAGAGCTCGAATGCTGTGCTGGGAGAACCATTACTCTCTTCAGAGCTGTCAGGCATGGACGTTTAAGTCTGCTGAAGCTGTGCCCACAGCTGCCCCTTCCCCCAGGTGCTCTGTCCCAGGGAGATAGGGGATTGATCTATAAGTCTGTAACTGGGGCTGCTGCCTTTTGTTCAGAGGTGCCCTGCCCACAGAGGTGGAATGTAGAGAGGGAGTTGGCCTTGCTGAGCTGTGGTGGACTCTGCCCAGTTCGAACTTCCCTGTGGCTTTGTTTACATTGTGAGCATAAAATCACCTTCTCAAGCCTCAGCAATGGTGGACACCCCTCCCCCCAACAAGTTCCAGCGTCCCAGGTCGATCTCAGACTGCTGCGCTAGCAGCGAGAATTTCAAGCCAATGGATCTTAGCTTGCTGGGCTCTGTGGGCATGGGACCCACCAAGCCAGACACCGGAGGGAATCTCCTGGCCTGCCAGTTGCGAAGACCATGGGAAAAGTGCAGTATCTGGGCAGGAGTGTACCGTTCCTCGGTACAGTCTCACACAGCTTCCTTTGGCTAGGAAGGGGAAATCCCCCGACCCCTTGTGCTTCCCAGGTGAGGTGATGCCCTGCCCTGCTTCAGCTCACCCTCCATGGGCTGTACCCACTGTCCAACCAGTCCCAATGAGATGAACCAGGTACCTCAGTTGGAAGTGCAGAAATCACCCATCTTCTGCATCGATTAGCTGGGAGCTGCAGACTGGAGCTCTTCCTGTTCAGACATCTTGCCGGAAATCCCCTTTTAAAAAAATATTTAAATTTTTTTATAGAGACAGAGTCTTGCTATGTTGCCCAGGCTGGTCTCAAACTCCTGGGCTTAAGCAATTCTCCCACCTTGGCCTCCCAAAGTGCTGAGATTATGTGCATGAGCCACTGTGCCCGGCCTTCAAATTTACATGTCAGTCACAGGAAACCTTGTGAAAGTGCTGTGCTTTCTCAAAACTCTGTCTACTGTTCTGTCTTCCCAAAAAGTCCCTTTTTATGAGCCACTCCACACCCTTTTCCGGAATAGGATCCGTTAGATCTCAGGCAAAATAGCACCACTTCCTCTTGGCAGCTTTCTGTCTCCTCAAGAAATGGCATAAATACCTTGCCTAGATGTAGCACCTACGCTTCCCGTAGCACCTACGCTTCCACCTGATAGCAGGGAATTTACAGAAAACAAAAAATAAGTAAGCAAACCAACACACATGAAAAACATTACAGACCATGAGATGGATCATAATGGAAATAAAGAGAGTATTAGGATAAAGAATAATGGAACAACCTCCGTTTCACAGGCTGTTCAGTATGAGAAGGAATGAGTGACATAAAAACTTCCAGGAAGGAGATTCCCATATTTGAGAAGAGCAAAGAGAAACATCCTAGTTTGGAAAGAACTAGGCTTGTTTGAGAAATAGCAGTAAATCAGGTATAGTTGGAGCACCGAGGGCGCTACTAGGTGAGGGGGAGATAAAATCTAAGAAATAGGCAGGGGCAAGATGATTTAAGCAAGGCCAGGCAAGTCATGTGGGGAGTGTGGATTTTATCCTCGTACTATGGGAAGCCATGGAAGGGTCTTTAAAGATGTGACTGGTGTGTTTGATTTACCTTGTCAGAAGAGCAGAATATACCTTTAAGCAAGAGGACACTCGGGGAGATGACGGTGGTCTGGGCCAGCCTGGCAGTAGTGGAAATAGAAGTTGATAGAATGAGATATTTTGAAAGACGAGCCAGCAGGACTTGATGATAGGTTGAATGTGATAGTGAGGGAAAGAAATGGGTAATAAATATTCCCCGGTTTCTGGCTTGAGTACCTGAATGTACTCCAGTTGCTTAAACAAGGCAGTGGACACAGGGCAAGTGGTGGATTTGAGGGCTCTTTAGGAGGAGAATTAGGGGGATGTGAGAATCTTGAACTTTGGGGAAGCATGATGTAATTGAGGTTGGAGAGGAATGGCTCCCACGATTTTCGCTTATATACCTAAATGAATGGGATAAAGTAGGAAAAACTGGAGGAATCCAAGATTTGGGAGAGATAATAGCATGAATTAGCTTGGGATTGCAGAGTTTTGGGAATAAGGGCCTTTGAAACATCCAAGTGAAGAGGTGGAATAGCCAGTTGGCTAAACATAGGGGCCTTTGAGGAGGTAGATGGGCAGGAGATTTACAAATAGGAGTTGATGCTTAGTTGAAAACTAGAGAGGAGTTCAAGGCTGCAGTGAGCTATGACAGCACCACAGTACTCCAGCCTGGGGGACAGAGTGAGACTTTGTCTCTTTGAAGAAAAAAGAAAACCAAATTTCAACAGAGCTCCTGGCTGGGTGCAGTGGCTCACACCTGTAATCCCAGAACTTTGGGAGGCAGAGGCAGGAAGATCACTTGAGCCCAGGAGTTCAAGACCAGCCTGCGAAACATAGCAAGACCTCATCTCCACAAATAATTAAAAAATTAGCCAGGCATGGTAGTGTATTCCTATAGTCCCAGCTACTCAGGAGACTGAGGTGGGAGGATAACTGGAGCCCAGGGAGTCGAGGCTCCAGTGAGCTATGATGATGCCACTGCAGCCTAGCCTGGGTGACACAGAGAGACCCTGTCACAACAACAACAACAACAACAACAAACCTCGGCCAGGCGTGGTGACTCACACTTGTAATCCCGGCACTTTGGGAGGCCGAGACGGGCAGATCACGAGGTCAGGAGATCGAGACCATCCTGGCTAACACGGTGAAACCCCCTCTCTACTAAAAATACAAAAAATTTAGCCGGGCGTAGTGGTGGGTGCCTGTAGTCCCAGCTACTCGGGAGGCTGAGGCAGGAGAATGGCGTAAACCTGGGAGGCAGAGCTTGCAGTGAGCCAAGATCGCACCAGTGCACTCCAGTCTGGGCGACTGAGCCAGACTCTGTCCCACAAAAACAAAACAAAACAAAACAAAACAAAACCAAGAAAACTCCTGCTGTCCATCCTCCACTGCAAGCCTGTGGGTAGGAAAGCAGGAGAGAGGAAACTTAAGAGACCCAATAAAAAAGAGTAGAGGGATGCAGAGAACAGAAAAATGTCACCTCCAGAAAGAGAAAGTCCAATGCAAAATACTGAATCGAAGTCAAGGCTTACTAATTCATAGCACTGGCTAGAGGAAAGTGGCTTGAAAGTGTGCAGGAAGGAAATACTGCTTCTGGGGAAGTCTCAGCAATATAGGATAGGGAAAGTACTTCTTGGAGATGTGGCAGTAAAGGGGGGCGAAATAAAGGATCCTGCAGAAAAAAAATGATAATATCTCTTTTCACTCAATATTCAAGGGAATATTAAACTCAGGAAAAAAATAAAACTGTAAAATCATATTAGAAACAAAGATTCAATTGCAAGGTGCCCAAGGAAGAATAAATTCAAATTAAATTTCAATAAAAGATATTAAAAACCAGGAAAAAACCCAAGAGACAGAAAATGAGGTAAAGAAAGACACCCCCACTGCCTCCTGGCATGTACCAATTAAAAAGACCAATCAGGCTGGATGAGGTGTCTCATGCCTTCAATCCCAGCACTTTGGGAGTCTGAGGTGGGAAGATCCCTTGAGGCCAGGGGTTTGAGAACATCCAGGGCAACATAGCAAGACCCCATCTCTACCGAAAAATTAAAAAAAAAAATTAACCAGGCACAGTGGTGTTTGTCTCTAGTCCTAACTACTTATGAGGCTGAGGTGGGAGGATCACTTCAGGAGTTTGAGGCTGCAGTAAGCTATGATGGGATCACTGCACTCCAGACAGGCTCAAAATAGAAAAGAGAGGATAGGAGAGAAGAAAAGGAGAGGAGAAGAGAAGAAAAGAAGGAAGAAAGGCCAATTGGTTTGTAATAGTATTATTTACAATAGCTAAAGATAGGTGAATGTCTAAACAAAATGTGGTGTCTACATATAATGAAATATTTTTCAGCCTTAAAAAATGAAATTCTGACACATGCTATAACATGGATGAAGCCTGATGACATTATGTTAAGTGAAATTAGCCAGTCACAAAAAGACAAATACTGTATGATTCCACTTATATGAAATACTTAAGAGTAGCTAATTTCGTAGAGACAGCAAGTAAAATGGTGGTTGCCAGGTTCTCGGGGGAAGGGGAAAAATGGGAGTTGTTTAATGAATACTGAATTTCATTTTTGCAAGAAGAAAAGGGTTCTGGAGACTGGTTGTGCAACAGTGTGAATGTTTGTAACACGACTGAGCTGTACAATTAAAGAGGGTTGAGGTGGTAAATTTTCTGTTATATGTATTTTACCACCAGAAAGAAAGGACCAATTGGGTACCCTCAAAATTAACCTGGGATGATCAACTTTGAGAATCCTTGTATAATTGTTATCTACAACTGTGTAGGTAATGATTGTGTTATCTATCATTGTGTAGATACAACCATGTAACAAATTACCCCCAAATTTAGCAGCTTAAAATAGCAAACAGTTATCAACTCAGTTTCTATGGGTAAAGAATCCAGGAGCGCTTAGCTAGGTGCCTCTGCCTAAAGGTCTCTTGTGAAGCTGCAGCTAACTTATCAGTCAGGGCTGTGGCCTCACTTGAAGGCTCAATTGAGGGAGGACTTGATATTGTTGCTTCAAAACTCCTCTTGTGAATGTTATCAGTTCCTTGTCTAGTAGGCTTCAATATATGTTAGCTCACAGCATAACAAATGGATGTCATCAAAGTGTTCAAGCAAGAGAGCAAGTGAGGGTGAAGACTAGGGAAGCCAGAGTGTTTTTGTAACCTAATTTTGGAAGTGACATCTCATTTTTGTCATATTCTATTTTTTTAGAAGTGAGTCAATGCTCCAACCCACACTTGAGGAAAGATAATTAAACAAAGGCATGAATATCAGGAGGATGGGCTCATTGGAACCTGCATACCAGACCCAATAACATAATTAGACTTTAAAGATAAAGAAGACATCTTCAGGGCCTGCAAGCAAAAACACAAGATAATTTTTAATGTAATAGTGCAATAGGATTCTCAAGAAACTTAAGGAAAGAAAATATAAACTAGAAAAATTATTCAGCCAGTTTTCCTTCAAGTATCAAGGCTATAGAAAAACAGTTCTAGGCTGGGCGCGGTGGCTCAACCCTGTAATCCCAGCACTTTGGGAGGCCGAGGCGGGCGGATCACGAGGTCAGGAGATGGAGACCATCCTGGCTAACATGGTGAAACCCCGTCTCTACTAAAAATACAAAAAAACTAGCCGGGCGTGGTGGCGGGCACCTGTAGTCCCAGCTACTCGGAGGCTGAGGCAGGAGAATGGCGTAAACCCGGGAGGCGGAGCTTGCAGTGAGCCGAGATCGCGCCACTGCACTCCAGCCTGGGTGACACAGCGAGACTCCGTCTCAAAAAAAAAAAAAAGAAAAAAAGAAAAACAGTTCTAAATGTGCGAGAACTTGGGTAATACAGGAGACAAGTGCTCTTCCTAAGAAACCTAGTAGAATATTGGTCCTCAAACTGGCCTGATGCCTATTTATGTAAATAAAATTTCAATGGCACATATCCACACCAATTCATTGATGTAATGTCTATGTCTGTTTTCGCACTACAGTAGCAGAGCTAAGAAATTTCAAAAGATTTCCGCAAAGCCTGAAATATTTACTGTCAGTTCAGCTATTGAAAAAGCTTGCCCACTCCTGTACTAGTGGATGAGCTGCATCCAAATAAAAGATGATCGAGAAAACTTTGGCAAAAGGACTCAGGGTGAGCATTCCCTATATTTAATTGTAGTGCCAAAGCTAAAATAAGGATGGGATTATGGATATAAAAATCCATAGTTGTTAATGAAATCAGTTCCTTGTCTAGTAGGCTTATTTTGATGTTCCGGAAAAGTAGAATAAGACTCAATGGGAAGAGGAGGGAGAGACAGGGGAAAGTAGCATATGATTATTGATTGCTATAGACATAATGGGTGTCAAAGGATACCTATTAGAAGATAGTAAGAGATTAAGTGATAAAAAGAGAGAATTAGGACATTACAAAAATACTGACATTAAGGTAACCAAAAGAATAAAAATGCAAACCTTCCTAAATACTCCAAGAAAATGTAGGCAAAGAGAACACATCTAATGTAGAAAGAAACACAATAAATATAACACATCACACATAGAAAGTGTAACAAAGCTAGTTTACAGTCCCACCAACAGTGTAAAAGTGTTCCTATTTCTCCACATCCTCTCCAGCACCTGTTGTTTCTTGACTTTTTAATGATCGCCATTCTAACTGGTGTGAGATGGTAACTCATTGTGGTTTTGATTTGCATTTCTCTGATGGCCAGTGATGACTGTGGAAAACAGTATGGCGATTCCTCAAGGATCTAGAACTAGATGTACCATATGACCCAGCCATCCCATTACTGGGTATATACCCAAAGGATTATAAATTATGCTGCTATAAAGACACATGCACACGTATTTTTTTTTTTTTTTTTTTTTTTTGAGACTGAGTCTGGCTCTGTCGCCCAGGCTGGAGTGCGGTGGCCGGATCTCAGCTCACTGCAAGCTCCGCCTCCCGGGTTCACGCCATTCTCCTGCCTCAGTCTCCCGAGTAGCTGGGACCACAGGCGCCTGCCACTTCGCCCGGCTAGTTTTTGTATTTTTTAGTAGAGATGGGGTTTCACCGTGTTAGCCAGGATGGTCTCGATCTCCTGACCTCGTGATCCGCCCATCTCGGCCTCCCAAAGTGCTGGGATTACAGGCTTGAGCCACCGCGCCCGGCCCACACGTATGTTTATTGCAGCACTATTCACAATAGCAAAGACTTGGAATCAACCCAAATGTCCATCAGTGACAGATTGGATTAAGAAAATGTGGCACATACACACCATGGAATACTATGCAGCCATAAAAAAGGATGAGTTTGTGTCCTTTGTAGGGACATGGATGCAGCTGGAAACCATCATTCTTAGAAAACTATCACAAGAACAGAAAACCAAACACCGCATGTTCTCACTCATAGGTGGGAACTGAACAATGAGATCACTTGGACTC